>NW_020645483.1:104156-172800 GCF_003573695.1 Papaver somniferum
TCTTCTTGGTGTTGAGACGTGCAAATTCCTCAACACCACCACTGTGTTGCTAGGCATGCTTCCTCAACACATTCTTCATCTTGGTATTGAGACGTGCAAATTACTCAACACCACTACTGTGTTTATAGGCATGCTTCTTCAACACATTTTCCTCTTGGTGTTGAGACGTGCAAATTCTTCAACACCACTACTGTGTTTCTAGGCATGCTTCCTCAAAACATTTTCCTCTTGGTGTTGAGACGTGCAAATTCCTCAACACCACTACTGTGTTTCTTCCTCAACACATTCTTCCTCTTGGTATTGAGACGTGAAAATTCCTCAACACCACTACTGTGTTGCTAGGCATTCTTCCTTCACACATTCTTCATCTTGGTGCTGAGACGTGAAAATTCGTCAACACTACTACTGTGTTGCTAGGCATGCTAGCTTAACACATTATTCCTCTTGGTGTTGAGATGTGAAAATTCCTTAAAACCACTACTGTGTTGCTCGGCATGCTTCATAAACACATTCTTCCTCTTGGTGTTGAGACATGCAAATTCCTCAATACCACTATTGTGTTACTAGGCATGCTTCCTCAACACATTCTTCCTCTTGCTGTTGAGACGTGAAAATTCCTCAACACCACTACGGTGTTGCTAGGCATTCTTCCTCAACACATTTTCCTCTTGGTGTTGAGACGTGAAAATTCTTCAACACCACTACTGTGTTGCTAGGCATGCTTCCTCAACACATTTTCCTATTGGTGTTGAGACGTGCAAATTCCTCAGCACCACTACTGTGTTTCTTCCTCAACACATTCTTCCTCTTGGTATTGAAATGTTAAAATTCCTCAACACCACTACTGTGTTTCTAGGCATTCGACCTCAACACATTCTTCATCTTGGTGTTGAGACGTGCAAATTCATCAACACCACTATTGTGTTGCTAGGCATGCTTCCTCAACATATTTTCCTCTTGGTGTTGAGACGTGCAAATTCCTCAACACCACTACTGTGTTTCTAGACATGCTTCCTCAATAGATTCTTCATCTTGATGTTGAGACGTGCAAATTCCTCAACACCACTACTGTGATGCTAGGCATGCTTACCCAACACATTCTTTTTATTGGTGTTGAGATGTGCAAATTCCTGAACACCATTATTGTGTTGTTAGGCATGCTTCCTTAACACATTCTTTCTCTTGGTGTTGAGACGTGCAAATTCCTCAACATCACTATTGTGTTTCTAGGCATGCTTCCTAAACATATTTTCTTCTTGGTGTTGAGACGTGCAAATTCCTCAACACCACCACTGTGTTGCTAGGCATGCTTCCTCAACACATTCTTCATCTTGGTATTGAGACGTGCAAATTACTCAACACCACTACTGTGTTTATAGGCATGCTTCTTCAACACATTTTCCTCTTGGTGTTGAGACGTGCAAATTCTTCAACACCACTACTATGTTTCTAGGCATGCTTCCTCAAAACATTTTCCTCTTGGTGTTGAGACGTGCAAATTCCTCAACACCACTACTGTGTTTCTTCCTCAACACAATCTTCCTCTTGGTATTGAGACGTGAAAATTCCTCAACACCACTACTGTGTTGCTAGGCATTCTTCCTTCACACATTCTTCATCTTGGTGCTGAGACGTGAAAATTCGTCAACACTACTACTGTGTTGCTAGGCATGCTAGCTTAACACATTATTCCTCTTGGTGTTGAGATGTGAAAATTCCTTAAAACCACTACTGTGTTGCTAGGCATGCTTCATAAACACATTCTTCCTCTTGGTGTTGAGACATGCAAATTCCTCAATACCACTATTGTGTTACTAGGCATGCTTCCTCAACACATTCTTCCTCTTGCTGTTGAGACGTGAAAATTCCTCAACACCACTACGGTGTTGCTAGGCATTCTTCCTCAACACATTTTCCTCTTGGTGTTGAGACGTGAAAATTCTTCAACACCACTACTGTGTTGCTAGGCATGCTTCCTCAACACATTTTCCTCTTGGTGTTGAGACTTGCAAATTCCTCAGCACCACTACTGTGTTTCTTCCTCAACACATTCTTCCTCTTGGTATTGAAACGTTAAAATTCCTCAACACCACTACTGTGTTTCTAGGCATTCGACCTCAACACATTCTTCATCTTGGTGTTGAGACGTGCAAATTCATCAACACCACTACTGTGTTGCTAGGCATGCTTCCTCAACATATTTTCCTCTTGGTGTTGAGACGTGCAAATTCCTCAACACCACTACTGTGTTTCTAGACATGCTTCCTCAATACATTCTTCATCTTGGTGTTGAGACGTGCAAATTCATCAAGACCACTACTGTGTTTCTAGGCATGCTTCCTCCACACATTCTTCATCTTGGTGTTGAGACGTGCAAATTCCTCAACATCAATACTGTTTTTCTAGGCATGCTTCCTCAACACATTCATCCTCTTTGTGTTGATATATGCAACTTCCTCAACACCACTACTGTGTTTCTAGGCATGCTTCCTCAACACATTCTTCCTATTGGTGTTGATACGTGCAAATTCCTAAACACCACTACTGTGTTGCTAGGCATGCTTACCCAACACATTCTTCCTCTTGGTGTTGAGACGTGCAAATTCCTCAACACCACTACTGTGATGCTAGGCATGCTTACCCAACACATTCTTTTTATTGGTGTTGAGACGTGCAAATTCCTGAGCACCATTATTGTGTTGTTAGGCATGCTTCCTTAACACATTCTTTCTCTTGTTGTTGAGACGTGCAAATTCCTCAACATCACTATTGTGTTTCTAGGCATGCTTCCTCAACATATTTTCTTCTTGGTGTTGAGACGTGCAAATTCCTCAACACCACCACTGTGTTGCTAGGCATGCTTCCTCAACACATTCTTCATCTTGGTATTGAGACGTGCAAATTACTCAACACCACTACTGTGTTTCTAGGCATGCTTCTTCAACACATTTTCCTCTTGGTGTTGAGACGTGCAAATTCTTCAACACCACTACTGTGTTTCTAGGCATGCTTCCTCAAAACATTTTCCTCTTGGTGTTGAGACGTGCAAATTCCTCAACACCACTACTGTGTTTCTTCCTCAACACATTCTTCCTCTTGGTATTGAGACGTGAAAATTCCTCAACACCACTACTGTGTTGCTAGGCATTCTTCCTCAACACATTCTTCATCTTGGTGCTGAGACGTGAAAATTCGTCAACACTACTACTGTGTTGCTAGGCATGCTAGCTTAACACATTATTCCTCTTGGTGTTGAGATGTGAAAATTCCTTAAACCACTACTGTGTTGCTAGGCATGCTTCATAAACACATTCTTCCTCTTGGTGTTGAGACATGCAAATTCCTCAATACCACTATTGTGTTACTAGGCATGCTTCCTCAACACATTCTTCCTCTTGCTGTTGAGACGTGAAAATTCCTCAACACCACTACGGTGTTGCTAGGCATTCTTCCTCAACACATTTTCCTCTTGGTGTTGAGACGTGAAAATTCTTCAACACCACTACTGTGTTGCTAGGCATGCTTCCTCAACACATTTTCCTCTTGGTGTTGAGACGTGCAAATTCCTCAGCACCACTACTGTGTTTCTTCCTCAACACATTCTTCCTCTTGGTATTGAAACGTTAAAATTCCTCAACACCACTACTGTGTTTCTAGGCATTCGACCTCAACACATTCTTCATCTTGGTGTTGAGACGTGCAAATTCATCGACACCACTACTGTGTTGCTAGGCATGCTTCCTCAACATATTTTCCTCTTGGTGTTGAGACGTGCAAATTCCTCAACACCACTACTGTGTTTCTAGACATGCTTCCTCAATACATTCTTCATCTTGGTGTTGAGACGTGCAAATTCCTCAACACCACTACTGTGTTTCTAGGCATGCTTCCTCAATACATTCTTCATCTTGGTGTTGAGACGTGCAAATTCATCAACACCACTACTGTGTTTCTAGGCATGCTTCCTCAACACATTCTTCATCTTGGTGTTGAGACGTGCAAATTCCTCAACACCAATACTGTTTTGCTAGGCATGCTTCCTCAACACATTCTTCCTCTTGGTGTTGATATGTGCAAATTCCTCAACTCCACTACTATGTTTCTTCCTCAACACATTCTTCCTCTTGGTATTGAGACGTGAAAATTCCTCAACACCACTACTGTGTTGCTAAGCATTCTTCCTCAAAACATTCTTCATCTTGGTGTTGAGACTTGCAAATTCCTCAACACCATTACTGCGTTGCCAGGCATGCTTCCTCGACACATTCTTCCTCTTGGTGTTGAGACGTGCTAATTCCTCAACACCACTACTGTGTTGCTAGGCATGCTTCCTCAACATATTTTACTCTTGGTGTTGAGACGTGCAAAGTCCTCAACACCACTACTGTGTTTATAGGCATGCTTCTTCAACACATTTTCTTCTTGGTGTTGAGACGTGCAAATACTTCAACACCACTACTTTGTTCCTAGTCATGCTTCCTCAACACATTCTTCCTCTTGGTGTTAAGACGTGCAAATTCGTCAACACCACTACTGTGTTGCTATGCATGCTACCTCAAGACATTATTCCTCTTGGTGTTGAGATGTGAAAATTCCTCAACACCACTACTATGTTTCTAGGCATGCTTCATAAACACATTCTTCCTCTTGGTGTTGAGACGTGCAAATTCCTCAATACCACTATTGTGTTGCTAGGCATGCTTCCTCAACACATTCTTCCTCTTGCTGTTGAGACGTGAAAATTCTTCAACACCACTACTGTGTTGCTAGGCATTCTTCCTCAACACATTTTCCTCTTGGTGTTGAGACGTGCAAATTCTTCAACACCACTACTTTGTTTCTAGTCATGCTTTCTCAACACATTCTTCCTCTTGGTGTTGAGACGTGCAAATTCGTCAACACTACTACTGTGTTGCTAGGCATGCTAGCTTAACACATTATTCCTCTTGGTGTTGAGATGTGAAAATTCCTTAACACCACTACTGTGTTGCTAGGCATGCTTCATAAACACATTCTTCCTCTTGGTGTTGAGACATGCAAATTCCTCAATACCACTATTGTGTTACTAGGCATGCTTCCTCAACACATTCTTCCTCTTGCTGTTGAGACGTGAAAATTCCTCAACACCACTACGGTGTTGCTAGGCATTCTTCCTCAACACATTTTCCTCTTGGTGTTGAGACGTGAAAATTCTTCAACACCACTACTGTGTTGCTAGGCATGCTTCCTCAACACATTTTCCTCTTGGTGTTGAGACTTGCAAATTCCTCAGCACCACTACTGTGTTTCTTCCTCAACACATTCTTCCTCTTGGTATTGAAACGTTAAAATTCCTCAACACCACTACTGTGTTTCTAGGCATTCGACCTCAACACATTCTTCATCTTGGTGTTGAGACGTGCAAATTCATCAACACCACTATTGTGTTGCTAGGCATGCTTCCTCAACATATTTTCCTCTTGGTGTTGAGACGTGCAAATTCCTCAACACCACTACTGTGTTTCTAGACATGCTTCCTCAATAGATTCTTCATCTTGGTGTTGAGACGTGCAAATTCCTCAACACCACTACTGTGTTTCTAGGCATGCTTCCTCAATACATTCTTCATCTTGGTGTTGAGACGTGCAAATTCATCAACACCACTATTGTGTTTCTAGGCATGCTTCCTCAACACATTCTTCATCTTGGTGTTGAGACGTGCAAATTCCTCAACACCAATACTGTTTTGCTAGGCATGCTTCCTCAACACATTCTTCCTCTTGGTGTTGATATGTGCAAATTCCTCAACTCCACTACTATGTTTCTTCCTCAACACATTCTTCCTCTTGGTATTGAGACGTGAAAATTCCTCAACACCACTACTGTGTTGCTAAGCATTCTTCCTCAAAACATTCTTCATCTTGGTGTTGAGACTTGCAAATTCCTCAACACCATTACTGCGTTTCCAGGCATGCTTCCTCGACACATTCTTCCTCTTGGTGTTGAGACGTGCTAATTCCTCAACACCACTACTGTGTTGCTAGGCATGCTTCCTCAACATATTTTACTCTTGGTGTTGAGACGTGCAAATTCCTCAACACCACTACTGTGTTTATAGGCATGCTTCTTCAACACATTTTCTTCTTGGTGTTGAGACGTGCAAATACTTCAACACCACTACTTTGTTCCTAGTCATGCTTCCTCAACACATTCTTCCTCTTAGTGTTAAGACGTGCAAATTCGTCAACACCACTACTGTGTTGCTATGCATGCTACCTCAAGACATTATTCCTCTTGGTGTTGAGATGTGAAAATTCCTCAACACCACTACTATGTTTCTAGGCATGCTTCATAAACACATTCTTCCTCTTGGTGTTGAGACGTGCAAATTCCTCAATACCACTATTGTGTTGCTAGGCATGCTTCCTCAACACATTCTTCCTCTTGCTGTTGAGACGTGAAAATTCTTCAACACCACTACTGTGTTGCTAGGCATTCTTCCTCAACACATTTTCCTCTTGGTGTTGAGACGTGCAAATTCTTCAACACCACTACTTTGTTTCTAGTCATGCTTTCTCAACACATTCTTCCTCTTGGTGTTGAGACGTGCAAATTCGTCAACACTACTACTGTGTTGCTAGGCATGCTAGCTTAACACATTATTCCTCTTGGTGTTGAGATGTGAAAATTCCTTAACACCACTACTGTGTTGCTAGGCATGCTTCATAAACACATTCTTCCTCTTGGTGTTGAGACATGCAAATTCCTCAATACCACTATTGTGTTACTAGGCATGCTTCCTCAACACATTCTTCCTCTTGCTGTTGAGACGTGAAAATTCCTCAACACCACTACGGTGTTGCTAGGCATTCTTCCTCAACACATTTTCCTCTTGGTGTTGAGACGTGAAAATTCTTCAACACCACTACTGTGTTGCTAGGCATGCTTCCTCAACACATTTTCCTCTTGGTGTTGAGACTTGCAAATTCCTCAGCACCACTACTGTGTTTCTTCCTCAACACATTCTTCCTCTTGGTATTGAAACGTTAAAATTCCTCAACACCACTACTGTGTTTCTAGGCATTCGACCTCAACACATTCTTCATCTTGGTGTTGAGACGTGCAAATTCATCAACACCACTACTGTGTTGCTAGGCATGCTTCCTCAACATATTTTCCTCTTGGTGTTGAGACGTGCAAATTCCTCAACACCACTACTGTGTTTCTAGACATGCTTCCTCAATACATTCTTCATCTTGGTGTTGAGACGTGCAAATTCATCAAGACCACTACTGTGTTTCTAGGCATGCTTCCTCCACACATTCTTCATCTTGGTGTTGAGACGTGCAAATTCCTCAACATCAATACTGTTTTTCTAGGCATGCTTCCTCAACACATTCATCCTCTTTGTGTTGATATATGCAACTTCCTCAACACCACTACTGTGTTTCTAGGCATGCTTCCTCAACACATTCTTCCTATTGGTGTTGATACGTGCAAATTCCTAAACACCACTACTGTGTTGCTAGGCATGCTTACCCAACACATTCTTCCTCTTGGTGTTGAGACGTGCAAATTCCTCAACACCACTACTGTGATGCTAGGCATGCTTACCCAACACATTCTTTTTATTGGTGTTGAGACGTGCAAATTCCTGAACACCATTATTGTGTTGTTAGGCATGCTTCCTTAACACATTCTTTCTCTTGGTGTTGAGACGTGCAAATTCCTCAACATCACTATTGTGTTTCTAGGCATGCTTCCTCAACATATTTTCTTCTTGGTGTTGAGACGTGCAAATTCCTCAACACCACCACTGTGTTTCTAGACATGCTTCCTCAATACATTCTTCATCTTGGTGTTGAGACGTGCAAATTCCTCAACACCACTACTGTGTTTCTAGGCATGCTTCCTCAATACATTCTTCATCTTGGTGTTGAGACGTGCAAATTCATCAACACCACTACTGTGTTTCTAGGCATGCTTCCTCAACACATTCTTCATCTTGGTATTGAGACGTGAAAATTCCTCAACACCACTACTGTGTTGCTAAGCATTCTTCCACAAAACATTCTTCATCTTGGTGTTGAGACTTGCAAATTCCTCAACACCATTACTGCGTTTTCAGGCATGCTTCCTCGACACATTCTTCCTCTTGGTGTTGAGACGTGCTAATTCCTCAACAACACTACTGTGTTGCTAGGCATGCTTCCTCAACATATTTTATTCTTGGTGTTGAGACGTGCAAATTCCTCAACACCACTACTGTGTTTATAGGCATGCTTCTTCAACACATTTTCTTCTTGGTGTTGAGACGTGCAAATACTTCAACACCACTACTTTGTTCCTAGTCATGCTTCCTCAACACATTCTTCCTCTTGGTGTTGAGACGTGCAAATTCGTCAACACCACTACTGTGTTGCTATGCATGCTACCTCAAGACATTATTCCTCTTGGTGTTGAGATGTGAAAATTCCTCAACACCACTACTATGTTTCTAGGCATGCTTAATAAACACATTCTTCCTCTTGGTGTTGAGACGTGCAAATTCCTCAATACCACTATTGTGTTGCTAGGCATGCTTCCTCAACACATTCTTCCTCTTGCTGTTGAGACGTGAAAATTCTTCAACACCACTACTGTGTTGCTAGGCATTCTTCCTCAACACATTTTCCTCTTGGTGTTGAGACGTGCAAATTCTTCAACACCACTACTTTGTTTCTAGTCATGCTTTCTCAACACATTCTTCCTCTTGGTGTTGAGACGTGCAAATTCGTCAACACTACTACTGTGTTGCTAGGCATGCTAGCTTAACACATTATTCCTCTTGGTGTTGAGATGTGAAAATTCCTTAACACCACTACTGTGTTGCTAGGCATGCTTCATAAACACATTCTTCCTCTTGGTGTTGAGACATGCAAATTCCTCAATACCACTATTGTGTTATTAGGCATGCTTCCTCAATACATTCTTCCTCTTGCTGTTGAGACGTGAAAATTCCTCAACACCACTACGGTGTTGCTAGGCATTCTTCCTCAACACATTTTCCTCTTGGTGTTGAGACGTGAAAATTCTTCAACACCACTACTGTGTTGCTAGGCATGCTTCCTCAACACATTTTCCTCTTGGTGTTGAGACGTGCAAATTCCTCAGCACCACTACTGTGTTTCTTCCTCAACACATTCTTCCTCTTGGTATTGAAACGTTAAAATTCCTCAACACCACTACTGTGTTTCTAGGCATTCGACCTCAACACATTCTTCATCTTGGTGTTGAGACGTGCAAATTCATCTACACCACTACTGTGTTGCTAGGCATGCTTCCTCAACATATTTTCCTTTTGGTGTTGAGACGTGCAAATTCCTCAACACCACTACTGTGTTTCTAGACATGCTTCCTCAATACATTCTTCATCTTGGTGTTGAGACGTGCAAATTCATCAAGACCACTACTGTGTTTCTAGGCATGCTTCCTCAACACATTCTTCATCTTGGTGTTGAGACGTGCAAATTCCTCAACATCAATACTGTTTTTCTAGGCATGCTCCTCAACACATTCATCCTCTTGGTGTTGATATGTGCAACTTCCTCAACACCACTACTGTGTTTCTAGGCATGCTTCCTCAACACATTCTTCCTATTGGTGTTGATACGTGCAAATTCCTAAACACCACTACTGTGTTGCTAGGCATGCTTACCCAACAAATTCTTCCTCTTGGTGTTGAGACGTGCAAATTCCTCAACACCACTACTGTGATGCTAGGCATGCTTACCCAACACATTCTTTTTATTGGTGTTGAGACGTGCAAATTCCTGAACACCATTATTGTGTTGTTAGGCATGCTTCCTTAACACATTCTTTCTCTTGGTGTTGAGACGTGCAAATTCCTCAACATCACTATTGTGTTTCTAGGCATGCTTCCTCAACATATTTTCTTCTTGGTGTTGAGACGTGCAAATTCCTCAACACCACCACTGTGTTGCTAGGCATGCTTCCTCAACACATTCTTCATCTTGGTATTGAGACGTGCAAATTACTCAACACCACTACTGTGTTTCTAGGCATGCTTCTTCAACACATTTTCCTCTTGGTGTTGAGACGTGCAAATTCTTCAACACCACTACTGTGTTTCTAGGCATGCTTCCTCAAAACATTTTCCTCTTGGTGTTGAGACGTGCAAATTCCTCAACACCACTACTGTGTTTCTTCCTCAACACATTCTTCCTCTTGGTATTGAGACGTGAAAATTCCTCAACACCACTACTGTGTTGCTAGGCATTCTTCCTCAACACATTCTTCATCTTGGTGCTGAGACGTGAAAATTCGTCAACACCACTACTGTGTTGCTAGGCATGCTAGCTTAACACATTATTCCTCTTGGTGTTGAGATGTGAAAATTCCTTAAAACCACTACTGTGTTGCTAGGCATGCTTCATAAACACATTCTTCCTCTTGGTGTTGAGACATGCAAATTCCTCAATACCACTATTGTGTTACTAGGCATGCTTCCTCAACACATTCTTCCTCTTGCTGTTGAGACGTGAAAATTCCTCAACACCACTACGGTGTTGCTAGGCATTCTTCCTCAACACATTTTCCTCTTGGTGTTGAGACGTGAAAATTCTTCAACACCACTACTGTGTTGCTAGGCATGCTTCCTCAACACATTTTCCTCTTGGTGTTGAGACTTGCAAATTCCTCAGCACCACTACTGTGTTTCTTCCTCAACACATTCTTCCTCTTGGTATTGAAACGTTAAAATTCCTCAACACCACTACTGTGTTTCTAGGCATTCGACCTCAACACATTCTTCATCTTGGTGTTGAGACGTGCAAATTCATCAACACCACTATTGTGTTGCTAGGCATGCTTCCTCAACATATTTTCCTCTTGGTGTTGAGACGTGCAAATTCCTCAACACCACTACTGTGTTTCTAGACATGCTTCCTCAATAGATTCTTCATCTTGGTGTTGAGACGTGCAAATTCCTCAACACCACTACTGTGTTTCTAGGCATGCTTCCTCAATACATTCTTCATCTTGGTGTTGAGACGTGCAAATTCATCAACACCACTACTGTGTTTCTAGGCATGCTTCCTCAACACATTCTTCATCTTGGTGTTGAGACGTGCAAATTCCTCAACACCAATAGTGTTTTGCTAGGCATGCTTCCTCAACACATTCTTCTTCTTGGTGTTGATATGTGCAAATTCCTCAACACCACTACTGTGTTTCTAGGCATGCTTCCTCAACACATTCTTCCTATTGGTGTTGATACGTGCAAATTCCTAACACCACTATTGTGTTGCTAGGCATGCTTACCCAACACATTCTTCCTCTTGGTGTTAAGACGTTCAAATTTCTCAACACCACTACTGTGATGCTAGGCATGCTTACCCAACACATTCTTCCTATTGGTGTTGAGACGTGCAAATTCCTCAACACCATTATTGTGTTGTTAGGCATGCTTCCTTAACACATTCTTTCTCTTGGTGTTGAGACGTGCAAATTCCTCAACATCACTACTGTGTTGCTAGGCATTCTTCCTAAACACATTTTCCTCTTGGTGTTGAGACGTGCAAATTCATCAACACCACTACTGTGTTTCTAGGCATGCTTCTTCAACACATTCTTCATCTTGGTGTTGAGACGTGCAAATTCATCAACAGCACTACTGTGTTTCTAGGCATTCTTCCTCAACACATTTTCCTCTTGGTGTTGAGACGTGCAAATTCCTCAACACCACTACTGTGTTGCTAGGCATGCTTCCTCAACACATTTTCCTCTTGGTGTTGAGACGTGCAAATTCCTCAACACCACTACTGTGTTTCTTCCTCAACACATTCTTCCTCTTGGTATTGAGACGTGAAAATTCCTCAACACCACTACGGTGTTGCAAGGCATTCTTCCTCAACACATTCTTCATCTTGGTGTTGAGACGTGCAAATTCATCAACACCACTACTGTGTTTCTAGGCATTCTTCCTCAACATATTTTCCTCTTGTTGTTGAGATGTGATAATTCCTCAACACCACTACTGTGTTGCTAGGCATGCTTCATAAACACATTCTTCCTCTTGGTGTTGAGACGTGCAAATTCCTCAATACCACTATTGTGTTGCTAGGCATGCTTCCTCAACACGTTATTCCTCTTGATGTTGAGACGTGAAAATTCCTCAACACCACTACTGTGTTGCTAGGCATTCTTCCTCAACACATTTTCCTCTTGGTGTTGAGACGTGCAAATTCTTCAACACCACTACTTTGTTGCTAGTCATGCTTCCTCAACACATTCTTCCTCTTGGTGTTGAGACGTGCAAATTCGTCAACACCACTACTGTGTTGCTAGGCATGCTTCATAAACACATTCTTCCTCTTGGTGTTGAGACGTACAAATTCCTCAATACCACTATTGTGTTGCTAAGCATGCTTCCTCAACACATTCTTCCTCTTGCTGTTGAAACGTGAAAATTCCTCAACACCACTATTGTGTTGCTAGGCATTCTTCCTCAACACATTTTCCTCTTGCTGTTGAGACGTGCAAATTTCTCAACACCACTACTGTGTTGCTAGGCATGCTTCCTCAACACATTTTCCTCTTGGTGTTGAGACGTGCAAATTCCTCAACACCACTACTGTGTTTCTTCCTCAACACATTCTTCCTCTTGGTATTTAGATGTGAAAATTCCTCAACACCAATACTGTGTTGCTAAGCATGCTTCCTCAAAACAGTCTTCCTCTTGCTGTTGAGACGTGAAAATTCCTCAACACCACTACGGTGTTTCTAGGCATTCTTCCTCAACAGATTTTCCTCTTGGTGTTGAGACGTGAAAATTTCTCAACACCACTATTGTGTTGCTAGGCATGCTTTCTCGACACATTTTCCTCTTGGTGTTGAGACGTGCAAATTCCTCAACACCACTACTGTGTTTCTTCCTCAACACATTCTTCCTCTTGGTGTTGAGACGTTAAAATTCCTCAACACCACTAATGTGTTGCTAGGCATTCTTCCTCAACACATTATTCATCTTGGTGTTGAGACGTGCAAATTCATCAACACTACTATTGTGTTTCTAGGCATTCTTTCACAACACATTTTCCTCTTGGTGTTGAGACGTGCAAATTCCTCAACACCACTACTTTGTTGCTAGGCATGCTTCCTCAACACATTTTCCTCTTGTTCTTGAGACGTGCAAATTCCTCAACACCACTACTGTGTTTCTAGACATGCTTCCTCAATACATTCTTTATCTTGGTGTTGAGACGTGCAAATTCATCAACACCACTACTGTGTTTCTAGGCATGCTTCCTCAACACATTTTCCTCTTGGTGTTGAGACATGCAAATTCCTCAACACCACTACTGTGTTTCTTCCTCAACACATTCTTCCTCTTGGTATTGAGATGTGAAAATTCCTCAACACCACTACTGTGTTGCTAAGCAGGCTTCCTCAACACATTCTTCCTCTTGCTATTGAGACGTGAAAATTCCTCAACACCACTACTTTGTTGCTAGGCATTCTTCCTCAACACATTTTCCTCTTGGTGCTGAGACGTGCAAATTCCTCAACACCACTACTGTGTTGCTAGGCATGCTTCCTCAACACATTTTCCTCTTGGTGTTGAGACGTGCAAATTCCTCAACACCACTACTGTGTTTCTTCCTCAACTCATTCTTCCTCTTGGTGTTGAGACGTTAAAATTCCTCAACACCACTACTGTGTTGCTAGGCATTCTTCCTCAACACATTATTCATCTTGGTGTTGAGACGTGCAAATTCATCAACACCACTATTGTGTTTCTAGGCATTCTTCCTCAACACATTTTCCTCTTTGTGTTGAGACGTGCAAATTCCTCAACACCACTACTTTGTTGCTAGGCATGCTTCCTCAACACATTTTCCTCTTGGTGTTGAGACGTGCAAATTCCTCAACACCACTATTGTATTTCTAGACATGCTTCCTCGATACATTCTTCATCTTGGTGTTGAGATGTGCAAATTCATCATTACCACTACTGTGTTTCTAGGCATGCTTCCTCAACACATTTTCCTCTTGGTGTTGAGACGTGCAAATTCCTCAACACAACTACTGTGTTTCTAGACATGCTTCCTCAATACATTCTTCATCTTGGTGTTGAGACGTGCAAATTCATCAACACCACTACTGTGTTTCTAGGCATGCTTCCTCAACACATTTTCCTCTTGGTGTTGAGACGTGCAAATTCCTCAACACAACTACTGTGTTTTTTCCTCAACACATTCTTCCTCTTGGTATTGAGATGTGAAAATTCCTCAACACCACTATTGTGTTGCTAAGCATGCTTCCTCAACACATTCTTCCTCTTGCTATTGAGACGTGAAAATTCCTCAACACCACTACTGTGTTGCTAGGCATTCTTCCTCAACACATTTTCCTCTTGGTGCTGAGACGTGCAAATTCCTCAACACCACTACTGTGTTGCTAGGCATGCTTCCTCAACACATTTTCCTCTTGGTGTTGAGACGTGCAAATTCCTCAACACCACTATTGTGTTTCTAGACATGCTTCCTCAATACATTCTTCATCTTGGTGTTGAGACGTGCAAATTCATCAACACCACTACTGTGTTTCTAGGCATGCTTCCTAAACACATTTTTCTCTTGGTGTTGAGACGTGCAAATTCCTCAACACCACTACTGTGTTTCTTCCTCAACACATTCTTCCTCTTGGTATTGATATGTGAAAAGTCCTCAACACCACTACTATGTTGCTAAGCATGCTTCCTCAACACATTCTTCCTCTTGCTATTGAGACGTGAAAATTCCTCAACACCACTACTGTGTTGCTAGGCATTCTTCCTCAACACATTTTCCTCTTGGTGCTGAGACGTGCAAATTCCTCAACACCACTACTGTGTTGCTAGGCATGCTTCCTCAACACGTTTTCCTCTTGGTGTTGAGACGTGCAAATTCCTCAACACCACTACTGTGTTTCTTCCTCAACACATTCTTCCTCTTGGTGTTGAGACGTTAAAATTCCTCAACACCACTACTGTGTTGCTAGGCATTCTTCCTCAACACATTATTCATCTTGGTGTTGAGACGTGCAAATTCATCAACACCACTATTGTGTTTCTAGGCATTCTTCTTCAACACATTTTCCTCTTGGTGTTGAGACGTGCAAATTCCTCAACACCACTACTGTGTTGCTAGGCATGCTTCCTCAACACATTTTCCTCTTGGTGTTGAGACGTGCAAATTCCTCAACACCACTACTGTGTTTCTAGACATGCTTCCTCAATACATTCTTCATCTTGGTGTTGAGACGTGCAAATTCATCAACACCACTACTGTGTTTCTAGGCATGCTTCCTCAACACATTTTCCTCTTGGTGTTGAGACGTGCAAATTCCTCAACACCACTACTGTGTTTCTTCCTCAACACATTCTTCCTCTTGGTATTGAGATGTGAAAATTCCTCAACACCACTACTATGTTGCTAAGCATGCTTCCTCAACACATTCTTCCTCTTGCTATTGAGACGTGAAAATTCCTGAACACCACTACTGTGTTGCTAGGCATTCTTCCTCAACACATTTTCCTCTTGGTGCTGAGACGTGCAAATTCCTCAACACCACTACTGTGTTGCTAGGCATGCTTCATCAACACATTTTCCACTTGGTGTTGAGACGTGCAAATTCCTCAACACCACTACTGTGTTTCTTCCTCAACACATTCTTCCTCTTGGTGTTGAGACGTGCAAATTCCTCAACACCACTACTGTGTTGCTAGGCATGCTTCCTCAACACATTTTCCTCTTGGTGTTGAGACGTGCAAATTCCTCAACACCACTACTGTGTTTCTAGGCATGCTTCCTCAATACATTCTTCATCTTGGTGTTGAGACGTGCAAATTCATCAACACCACTACTGTGTTTCTAGGCATGCTTCCTCAACACATTCTTCATCTTGGTATTGAGACGTGAAAATTCCTCAACACCACTACTGTGTTGCTAAGCATTCTTCCACAAAACATTCTTCATCTTGGTGTTGAGACTTGCAAATTCCTCAACACCATTACTGCGTTTTCAGGCATGCTTCCTCGACACATTCTTCCTCTTGGTGTTGAGACGTGCTAATTCCTCAACAACACTACTGTGTTGCTAGGCATGCTTCCTCAACATATTTTATTCTTGGTGTTGAGACGTGCAAATTCCTCAACACCACTACTGTGTTTATAGGCATGCTTCTTCAACACATTTTCTTCTTGGTGTTGAGACGTGTAAATACTTCAACACCACTACTTTGTTCCTAGTCATGCTTCCTCAACACATTCTTCCTCTTGGTGTTGAGACGTGCAAATTCGTCAACACCACTACTATATTGCTATGCATGCTACCTCAAGACATTATTCCTCTTGGTGTTTAGATGTGAAAATTCCTCAACACCACTACTATGTTTCTAGGCATGCTTCATAAACACATTCTTCCTCTTGGTGTTGAGACGTGCAAATTCCTCAATACCACTATTGTGTTGCTAGGCATGCTTCCTCAACACATTCTTCCTCTTGCTGTTGAGACGTGAAAATTCATCAACACCACTACGGTGTTGCTAGGCATTCTTCCTCAACACATTTTCCTCTTGGTGTTGAGACGTGAAAATTCTTCAACACCACTACTGTGTTGCTAGGCATGCTTCCTCAACACATTTTCCTCTTGGTGTTGAGACGTGCAAATTCCTCAGCACCACTACTGTGTTTCTTCCTCAACACATTCTTCCTCTTGGTATTGAAACGTTAAAATTCCTCAACACCACTACTGTGTTTCTAGGCATTCGACCTCAACACATTCTTCATCTTGGTGTTGAGACATGCAAATTCATCAACACCATTACTGTGTTGCTAGGCATGCTTCCTCAACATATTTTCCTCTTGGTGTTGAGACGTGCAAATTCCTCAACACCACTATTGTGTTTCTAGACATGCTTCCTCAATACATTCTTCATCTTGGTGTTGAGACGTGCAAATTCATCAAGACCACTACTGTGTTTCTAGGCATGCTTCCTCAACACATTCTTCATCTTGGTGTTGAGACGTGCAAATTACTCAACATCAATACTGTTTTTCTAGGCATGCTTCCTCAACACATTCATCCTCTTGGTGTTGATATGTGCAACTTCCTCAACACCACTACTGTGTTTCTAGGCATGCTTCCTCAACACATTCTTCCTATTGGTGTTGATACGTGCAAATTCCTAAACACCACTACTGTGATGCTAGGCATGCTTACCCAACACATTCTTTTTATTGGTGTTGAGACGTGCAAATTCCTGAACACCATTATTGTGTTGTTAGGCATGCTTCCTTAACACATTCTTTCTCTTGGTGTTGAGACGTGCAAATTCCTCAACATCACTATTGTGTTTCTAGGCATGCTTCCTCAACATATTTTCTTCTTGGTGTTGAGACGTGCAAATTCCTCAACACCACCACTGTGTTGCTAGGCATGCTTCCTCAACACATTCTTCATCTTGGTATTGAGACGTGCAAATTACTCAACACCACTACTGTGTTTCTAGGCATGCTTCTTCAACACATTTTCCTCTTGGTGTTGAGACGTGCAAATTCTTCAACACCACTACTGTGTTTCTAGGCATGCTTCCTCAAAACATTTTCCTCTTGGTGTTGAGACGTGCAAATTCCTCAACACCACTACTGTGTTTCTTCCTCAACACATTCTTCCTCTTGGTATTGAGACGTGAAAATTCCTCAACACCACTACTGTGTTGCTAGGCATTCTTCCTCAACACATTCTTCATCTTGGTGCTGAGACGTGAAAATTCGTCAACACCACTACTGTGTTGCTAGGCATGCTAGCTTAACACATTATTCCTCTTGGTGTTGAGATGTGAAAATTCCTTAAAACCACTACTGTGTTGCTAGGCATGCTTCATAAACACATTCTTCCTCTTGGTGTTGAGACATGCAAATTCCTCAATACCACTATTGTGTTACTAGGCATGCTTCCTCAACACATTCTTCCTCTTGCTGTTGAGACGTGAAAATTCCTCAACACCACTACGGTGTTGCTAGGCATTCTTCCTCAACACATTTTCCTCTTGGTGTTGAGACGTGAAAATTCTTCAACACCACTACTGTGTTGCTAGGCATGCTTCCTCAACACATTTTCCTCTTGGTGTTGAGACTTGCAAATTCCTCAGCACCACTACTGTGTTTCTTCCTCAACACATTCTTCCTCTTGGTATTGAAACGTTAAAATTCCTCAACACCACTACTGTGTTTCTAGGCATTCGACCTCAACACATTCTTCATCTTGGTGTTGAGACGTGCAAATTCATCAACACCACTATTGTGTTGCTAGGCATGCTTCCTCAACATATTTTCCTCTTGGTGTTGAGACGTGCAAATTCCTCAACACCACTACTGTGTTTCTAGACATGCTTCCTCAATAGATTCTTCATCTTGGTGTTGAGACGTGCAAATTCCTCAACACCACTACTGTGTTTCTAGGCATGCTTCCTCAATACATTCTTCATCTTGGTGTTGAGACGTGCAAATTCATCAACACCACTACTGTGTTTCTAGGCATGCTTCCTCAACACATTCTTCATCTTGGTATTGAGACGTGAAAATTCCTCAACACCACTACTGTGTTGCTAAGCATTCTTCCACAAAACATTCTTCATCTTGGTGTTGAGACTTGCAAATTCCTCAACACCATTACTGCGTTTTCAGGCATGCTTCCTCGACACATTCTTCCTCTTGGTGTTGAGACGTGCTAATTCCTCAACACCACTACTGTGTTGCTAGGCATGCTTCCTCAACATATTTTATTCTTGGTGTTGAGACGTGCAAATTCCTCAACACCACTACTGTGTTTATAGGCATGCTTCTTCAACACATTTTCTTCTTGGTGTTGAGACGTGCAAATACTTCAACACCACTACTTTATTCCTAGTCATGCTTCCTCAACACATTCTTCCTCTTGGTGTTGAGATGTGCAAATTCGTCAACACCACTACTGTATTGCTATGCATGCTACCTCAAGACATTATTCCTCTTGGTGTTTAGATGTGAAAATTCCTCAACACCACTACTATGTTTCTAGGCATGCTTCATAAACACATTCTTCCTCTTGGTGTTGAGACGTGCAAATTCCTCAATACCACTATTGTGTTGCTAGGCATGCTTCCTCAACACATTCTTCCTCTTGCTGTTGAGACGTGAAAATTCATCAACACCACTACTGTGTTGCTAGGAATTCTTCCTCAACACATTTTCCTCTTGGTGTTGAGAAGTGCAAATTCTTCAACACCACTACTTTGTTTCTAGTCATGCTTTCTCAACACATTCTTCCTCTTGGTGTTGAGACGTGCAAATTCGTCAACACTACTACTGTGTTGCTAGGCATGCTAGCTTAACACATTATTCCTCTTGGTGTTGAGATGTGAAAATTCCTTAACACCACTACTGTGTTGCTAGGCATGCTTCATAAACACATTCTTCCTCTTGGTGTTGAGACATGCAAATTCCTCAATACCACTATTGTGTTACTAGGCATGCTTCCTCAACACATTCTTCCGCTTGCTGTTGAGACGTGAAAATTCCTCAACACCACTACGGTGTTTCTAGGCATTCTTCCTCAACACATTTTCCTCTTGGTGTTGAGACGTGAAAATTCTTCAACACTACTACTGTGTTGCTAGGCATGCTTCCTCAACACATTTTCCTCTTGGTGTTGAGACGTGCAAATTCCTCAGCACCACTACTGTGTTTCTTCCTCAACACATTCTTCCTCTTGGTATTGAAACGTTAAAATTCCTCAACACCACTACTGTGTTTCTAGGCATTCGACCTCAACACATTCTTCATCTTGGTGTTGAGACGTGCAAATTCATCAACACCACTACTGTGTTGCTAGGCATGCTTCCTCAACATATTTTCCTCTTGGTGTTGAGACGTGCAAATTCCTCAACACCACTACTGTGTTTCTATACATGCTTCCTCAATACATTCTTCATCTTGGTGTTGAGACGTGCAAATTCATCAAGACCACTACTGTGTTTCTAGGCATGCTTCCTCAACACATTCTTCATCTTGGTGTTGAGACGTGCAAATTCCTCAACATCAATACTGTTTTTCTAGGCATGCTCCTCAACACATTCATCCTCTTGGTGTTGATATGTGCAACTTCCTCAACACCACTACTGTGTTTCTAGGCATGCTTCCTCAACACATTCTTCCTATTGGTGTTGATACGTGCAAATTCCTAAACACCACTACTGTGTTGCTAGGCATGCTTACCCAACACATTCTTCCTCTTGGTGTTGAGACGTGCAAATTCCTCAACACCACTACTGTGATGCTAGGCATGCTTACCCAACACATTCTTTTTATTGGTGTTGAGACGTGCAAATTCCTGAGCACCATTATTGTGTTGTTAGGCATGCTTCCTTAACACATTCTTTCTCTTGTTGTTGAGACGTGCAAATTCCTCAACATCACTATTGTGTTTCTAGGCATGCTTCCTCAACATATTTTCTTCTTGGTGTTGAGACGTGCAAATTCCTCAACACCACCACTGTGTTGCTAGGCATGCTTCCTCAACACATTCTTCATCTTGGTATTGAGACGTGCAAATTACTCAACACCACTACTGTGTTTCTAGGCATGCTTCTTCAACACATTTTCCTCTTGGTGTTGAGACGTGCAAATTCTTCAACACCACTACTGTGTTTCTAGGCATGCTTCCTCAAAACATTTTCCTCTTGGTGTTGAGACGTGCAAATTCCTCAACACCACTACTGTGTTTCTTCCTCAACACATTCTTCCTCTTGGTATTGAGACGTGAAAATTCCTCAACACCACTACTGTGTTGCTAGGCATTCTTCCTCAACACATTCTTCATCTTGGTGCTGAGACGTGAAAATTCGTCAACACCACTACTGTGTTGCTAGGCATGCTAGCTTAACACATTATTCCTCTTGGTGTTGAGATGTGAAAATTCCTTAAAACCACTACTGTGTTGCTAGGCATGCTTCATAAACACATTCTTCCTCTTGGTGTTGAGACATGCAAATTCCTCAATACCACTATTGTGTTACTAGGCATGCTTCCTCAACACATTCTTCCTCTTGCTGTTGAGACGTGAAAATTCCTCAACACCACTACGGTGTTGCTAGGCATTCTTCCTCAACACATTTTCCTCTTGGTGTTGAGACGTGAAAATTCTTCAACACCACTACTGTGTTGCTAGGCATGCTTCCTCAACACATTTTCCTCTTGGTGTTGAGACGTGCAAATTCCTCAGCACCACTACTGTGTTTCTTCCTCAACACATTCTTCCTCTTGGTATTGAAACGTTAAAATTCCTCAACACCACTACTGTGTTTCTAGGCATTCGACCTCAACACATTCTTCATCTTGGTGTTGAGACGTGCAAATTCATCAACACCACTACTGTGTTGCTAGGCATGCTTCCTCAACATATTTTCCTCTTGGTGTTGAGACGTGCAAATTCCTCAACATCACTACTGTGTTTCTAGACATGCTTCCTCAATACATTCTTCATCTTGGTGTTGAGACGTGCAATTTCATCAAGACCACGACTGTGTTTCTAGGCATGCTTCCTCAACACATTCTTCATCTTGGTGTTGAGACTTGCAAATTCCTCAACATCAATACTGTTTTTCTAGGCATGCTTCCTCAACACATTCATCCTCTTGGTGTTGATATGTGCAACTTCCTCAACACCACTACTGTGTTTCTAGGCATGCTTCATCAACACATTCTTCCTATTGGTGTTGATACGTGCAAATTCCTAAACACCACTACTGTGTTGCTAGGCATGCTTACCCAACACATTCTTCCTCTTGGTGTTGAGACGTGCAAATTCCTCAACACCACTACTGTGATGCTAGGCATGCTTACCCAACACATTCTTTTTATTGGTGTTGAGACGTGCAAATTCCTGAACACCATTATTGTGTTGTTAGGCATGCTTCCTTAACACATTCTTTCTCTTGGTGTTGAGACGTGCAAATTCCTCAACATCACTATTGTGTTTCTAGGCATGCTTCCTCAACATATTTTCTTCTTGGTGTTGAGACGTGCAAATTCCTCAACACCACCACTGTGTTGCTAGGCATGCTTCCTCAACACATTCTTCATCTTGGTATTGAGACGTGCAAATTACTCAACACCACTACTGTGTTTCTAGGCATGCTTCTTCAACACATTTTCCTCTTGGTGTTGAGACGTGCAAATTCTTCAACACCACTACTGTGTTTCTAGGCATGCTTCCTCAAAACATTTTCCTCTTGGTGTTGAGACGTGCAAATTCCTCAACACCACTACTGTGTTTCTTCCTCAACACATTCTTCCTCTTGGTATTGAGACGTGAAAATTCCTCAACACCACTACTGTGTTGCTAGGCATTCTTCCTCAACACATTCTTCATCTTGGTGCTGAGACGTGAAAATTCGTCAACACCACTACTGTGTTGCTAGGCATGCTAGCTTAACACATTATTCCTCTTGGTGTTGAGATGTGAAAATTCCTTAAAACCACTACTGTGTTGCTAGGCATGCTTCATAAACACATTCTTCCTCTTGGTGTTGAGACATGCAAATTCCTCAATACCACTATTGTGTTACTAGGCATGCTTCCTCAACACATTCTTCCTCTTGCTGTTGAGACGTGAAAATTCCTCAACACCACTACGGTGTTGCTAGGCATTCTTCCTCAACACATTTTCCTCTTGGTGTTGAGACGTGAAAATTCTTCAACACCACTACTGTGTTGCTAGGCATGCTTCCTCAACACATTTTCCTCTTGGTGTTGAGACTTGCAAATTCCTCAGCACCACTACTGTGTTTCTTCCTCAACACATTCTTCCTCTTGGTATTGAAACGTTAAAATTCCTCAACACCACTACTGTGTTTCTAGGCATTCGACCTCAACACATTCTTCATCTTGGTGTTGAGACGTGCAAATTCATCAACACCACTATTGTGTTGCTAGGCATGCTTCCTCAACATATTTTCCTCTTGGTGTTGAGACGTGCAAATTCCTCAACACCACTACTGTGTTTCTAGACATGCTTCCTCAATAGATTCTTCATCTTGGTGTTGAGACGTGCAAATTCCTCAACACCACTACTGTGTTTCTAGGCATGCTTCCTCAATACATTCTTCATCTTGGTGTTGAGACGTGCAAATTCATCAACACCACTACTGTGTTTCTAGGCATGCTTCCTCAACACATTCTTCATCTTGGTATTGAGACGTGAAAATTCCTCAACACCACTACTGTGTTGCTAAGCATTCTTCCACAAAACATTCTTCATCTTGGTGTTGAGACTTGCAAATTCCTCAACACCATTACTGCGTTTTCAGGCATGCTTCCTCGACACATTCTTCCTCTTGGTGTTGAGACGTGCTAATTCCTCAACAACACTACTGTGTTGCTAGGCATGCTTCCTCAACATATTTTATTCTTGGTGTTGAGACGTGCAAATTCCTCAACACCACTACTGTGTTTATAGGCATGCTTCTTCAACACATTTTCTTCTTGGTGTTGAGACGTGCAAATACTTCAACACCACTACTTTGTTCCTAGTCATGCTTCCTCAACACATTCTTCCTCTTGGTGTTAAGACGTGCAAATTCGTCAACACCACTACTGTGTTGCTATGCATGCTACCTCAAGACATTATTCCTCTTGGTGTTGAGATGTGAAAATTCCTCAACACCACTACTATGTTTCTAGGCATGCTTCATAAACACATTCTTCCTCTTGGTGTTGAGACGTGCAAATTCCTCAATACCACTATTGTGTTGCTAGGCATGCTTCCTCAACACATTCTTCCTCTTGCTGTTGAGACGTGAAAATTCTTCAACACCACTACTGTGTTGCTAGGCATTCTTCCTCAACACATTTTCCTCTTGGTGTTGAGACGTGCAAATTCTTCAACACCACTACTTTGTTTCTAGTCATGCTTTCTCAACACATTCTTCCTCTTGGTGTTGAGACGTGCAAATTCGTCAACACTACTACTGTGTTGCTAGGCATGCTAGCTTAACACATTATTCCTCTTGGTGTTGAGATGTGAAAATTCCTTAACACCACTACTGTGTTGCTAGGCATGCTTCATAAACACATTCTTCCTCTTGGTGTTGAGACATGCAAATTCCTCAATACCACTATTGTGTTACTAGGCATGCTTCCTCAACACATTCTTCCGCTTGCTGTTGAGACGTGAAAATTCCTCAACACCACTACGGTGTTTCTAGGCTTTCTTCCTCAACACATTTTCCTCTTGGTGTTGAGACGTGAAAATTCTTCAACACTACTACTGTGTTGCTAGGCATGCTTCCTCAACACATTTTCCTCTTGGTGTTGAGACGTGCAAATTCCTCAGCACCACTACTGTGTTTCTTCCTCAACACATTCTTCCTCTTGGTATTGAAACGTTAAAATTCCTCAACACCACTACTGTGTTTCTAGGCATTCGACCTCAACACATTCTTCATCTTGGTGTTGAGACGTGCAAATTCATCAACACCACTACTGTGTTGCTAGGCATGCTTCCTCAACATATTTTCCTCTTGGTGTTGAGACGTGCAAATTCCTCAACACCACTACTGTGTTTCTATACATGCTTCCTCAATACATTCTTCATCTTGGTGTTGAGACGTGCAAATTCATCAAGACCACTACTGTGTTTCTAGGCATGCTTCCTCAACACATTCTTCATCTTGGTGTTGAGACGTGCAAATTCCTCAACATCAATACTGTTTTTCTAGGCATGCTCCTCAACACATTCATCCTCTTGGTGTTGATATGTGCAACTTCCTCAACACCACTACTGTGTTTCTAGGCATGCTTCCTCAACACATTCTTCCTATTGGTGTTGATACGTGCAAATTCCTAAACACCACTACTGTGTTGCTAGGCATGCTTACCCAACACATTCTTCCTCTTGGTGTTGAGACGTGCAAATTCCTCAACACCACTACTGTGATGCTAGGCATGCTTACCCAACACATTCTTTTTATTGGTGTTGAGACGTGCAAATTCCTGAACACCATTATTGTGTTGTTAGGAATGCTTCCTTAACACATTCTTTCTCTTGGTGTTGAGACGTGCAAATTCCTCAAGAGCACTATTGTGTTTCTAGGCATGCTTCCTCAACATATTTTCTTCTTGGTGTTGAGACGTGCAAATTCCTCAACATCACTATTGTGTTTCTAGGCATGCTTCCTCAACACATTCTTCCTCTTGGTGTTGAGACGTGCAAATTCGTCAACACCACTACTGTGTTGCTATGCATGCTACCTCAAGACATTATTCCTCTTGGTGTTGAGATGTGAAAATTCCTCAACACCACTACTATGTTTCTAGGCATGCTTCATAAACACATTCTTCCTCTTGGTGTTGAGACGTGCAAATTCCTCAATACCACTATTGTGTTGCTAGGCATGCTTCCTCAACACATTCTTCCTCTTGCTGTTGAGACGTGAAAATTCTTCAACACCACTACTGTGTTGCTAGGCATTCTTCCTCAACACATTTTCCTCTTGGTGTTGAGACGTGCAAATTCTTCAACACCACTACTTTGTTTCTAGTCATGCTTTCTCAACACATTCTTCCTCTTGGTGTTGAGACGTGCAAATTCGTCAACACTACTACTGTGTTGCTAGGCATGCTAGCTTAACACATTATTCCTCTTGGTGTTGAGATGTGAAAATTCCTTAACACCACTACTGTGTTGCTAGGCATGCTTCATAAACACATTCTTCCTCTTGGTGTTGAGACATGCAAATTCCTCAATACCACTATTGTGTTACTAGGCATGCTTCCTCAACACATTCTTCCGCTTGCTGTTGAGACGTGAAAATTCCTCAACACCACTACGGTGTTTCTAGGCATTCTTCCTCAACACATTTTCCTCTTGGTGTTGAGACGTGAAAATTCTTCAACACTACTACTGTGTTGCTAGGCATGCTTCCTCAACACATTTTCCTCTTGGTGTTGAGACGTGCAAATTCCTCAGCACCACTACTGTGTTTCTTCCTCAACACATTCTTCCTCTTGGTATTGAAACGTTAAAATTCCTCAACACCACTACTGTGTTTCTAGGCATTCGACCTCAACACATTCTTCATCTTGGTGTTGAGACGTGCAAATTCATCAACACCACTACTGTGTTGCTAGGCATGCTTCCTCAACATATTTTCCTCTTGGTGTTGAGACGTGCAAATTCCTCAACACCACTACTGTGTTTCTATACATGCTTCCTCAATACATTCTTCATCTTGGTGTTGAGACGTGCAAATTCATCAAGACCACTACTGTGTTTCTAGGCATGCTTCCTCAACACATTCTTCATCTTGGTGTTGAGACGTGCAAATTCCTCAACATCAATACTGTTTTTCTAGGCATGCTCCTCAACACATTCATCCTCTTGGTGTTGATATGTGCAACTTCCTCAACACCACTACTGTGTTTCTAGGCATGCTTCCTCAACACATTCTTCCTATTGGTGTTGATACGTGCAAATTCCTAAACACCACTACTGTGTTGCTAGGCATGCTTACCCAACAAATTCTTCCTCTTGGTGTTGAGACGTGCAAATTCCTCAACACCACTACTGTGATGCTAGGCATGCTTACCCAACACATTCTTTTTATTGGTGTTGAGACGTGCAAATTCCTGAACACCATTATTGTGTTGTTAGGCATGCTTCCTTAACACATTCTTTCTCTTGGTGTTGAGACGTGCAAATTCCTCAACATCACTATTGTGTTTCTAGGCATGCTTCCTCAACATATTTTCTTCTTGGTGTTGAGACGTGCAAATTCCTCAACACCACCACTGTGTTTCTAGACATGCTTCCTCAATACATTCTTCATCTTGGTGTTGAGACGTGCAAATTCCTCAACACCACTACTGTGTTTCTAGGCATGCTTCCTCAATACATTCTTCATCTTGGTGTTGAGACGTGCAAATTCATCAACACCACTACTGTGTTTCTAGGCATGCTTCCTCAACACATTCTTCATCTTGGTATTGAGACGTGAAAATTCCTCAACACCACTACTGTGTTGCTAAGCATTCTTCCACAAAACATTCTTCATCTTGGTGTTGAGACTTGCAAATTCCTCAACACCATTACTGCGTTTTCAGGCATGCTTCCTCGACACATTCTTCCTCTTGGTGTTGAGACGTGCTAATTCCTCAACAACACTACTGTGTTGCTAGGCATGCTTCCTCAACATATTTTATTCTTGGTGTTGAGACGTGCAAATTCCTCAACACCACTACTGTGTTTATAGGCATGCTTCTTCAACACATTTTCTTCTTGGTGTTGAGACGTGCAAATACTTCAACACCACTACTTTGTTCCTAGTCATGCTTCCTCAACACATTCTTCCTCTTGGTGTTAAGACGTGCAAATTCGTCAACACCACTACTGTGTTGCTATGCATGCTACCTCAAGACATTATTCCTCTTGGTGTTGAGATGTGAAAATTCCTCAACACCACTACTATGTTTCTAGGCATGCTTCATAAACACATTCTTCCTCTTGGTGTTGAGACGTGCAAATTCCTCAATACCACTATTGTGTTGCTAGGCATGCTTCCTCAACACATTCTTCCTCTTGCTGTTGAGACGTGAAAATTCTTCAACACCACTACTGTGTTGCTAGGCATTCTTCCTCAACACATTTTCCTCTTGGTGTTGAGACGTGCAAATTCTTCAACACCACTACTTTGTTTCTAGTCATGCTTTCTCAACACATTCTTCCTCTTGGTGTTGAGACGTGCAAATTCGTCAACACTACTACTGTGTTGCTAGGCATGCTAGCTTAACACATTATTCCTCTTGGTGTTGAGATGTGAAAATTCCTTAACACCACTACTGTGTTGCTAGGCATGCTTCATAAACACATTCTTCCTCTTGGTGTTGAGACATGCAAATTCTTCAATACCACTATTGTGTTACTAGGCATGCTTCCTCAACACATTCTTCCTCTTGCTGTTGAGACGTGAAAATTCCTCAACACCACTACGGTGTTGCTAGGCATTCTTCCTCAACACATTTTCTTCTTGGTGTTGAGACGTGAAAATTCTTCAACACCACTACTGTGTTGCTAGGCATGCTTCCTCAACACATTTTCCTCTTGGTGTTGAGACGTGCAAATTCCTCAGCACCACTACTGTGTTTCTTCCTCAACACATTCTTCCTCTTGGTATTGAAACGTTAAAATTCCTCAACACCACTACTGTGTTTCTAGGCATTCGACCTCAACACATTCTTCATCTTGGTGTTGAGACGTGCAAATTCATCGACACCACTACTGTGTTGCTAGGCATGCTTCCTCAACATATTTTCCTCTTGGTGTTGAGACGTGCAAATTCCTCAACACCACTACTGTGTTTCTAGACATGCTTCCTCAATACATTCTTCATCTTGGTGTTGAGACGTGCAAATTCCTCAACACCACTACTGTGTTTCTAGGCATGCTTCCTCAATACATTCTTCATCTTGGTGTTGAGACGTGCAAATTCATCAACACCACTACTGTGTTTCTAGGCATGCTTCCTCAACACATTCTTCATCTTGGTATTGAGACGTGAAAATTCCTCAACACCACTACTGTGTTGCTAAGCATTCTTCCACAAAACATTCTTCATCTTGGTGTTGAGACTTGCAAATTCCTCAACACCATTACTGCGTTTTCAGGCATGCTTCCTCGACACATTCTTCCTCTTGGTGTTGAGACGTGCTAATTCCTCAACAACACTACTGTGTTGCTAGGCATGCTTCCTCAACATATTTTATTCTTGGTGTTGAGACGTGCAAATTCCTCAACACCACTACTGTGTTTATAGGCATGCTTCTTCAACACATTTTCTTCTTGGTGTTGAGACGTGCAAATACTTCAACACCACTACTTTGTTCCTAGTCATGCTTCCTCAACACATTCTTCCTCTTGGTGTTAAGACGTGCAAATTCGTCAACACCACTACTGTGTTGCTATGCATGCTACCTCAAGACATTATTCCTCTTGGTGTTGAGATGTGAAAATTCCTCAACACCACTACTATGTTTCTAGGCATGCTTCATAAACACATTCTTCCTCTTGGTGTTGAGACGTGCAAATTCCTCAATACCACTATTGTGTTGCTAGGCATGCTTCCTCAACACATTCTTCCTCTTGCTGTTGAGACGTGAAAATTCTTCAACACCACTACTGTGTTGCTAGGCATTCTTCCTCAACACATTTTCCTCTTGGTGTTGAGACGTGCAAATTCTTCAACACCACTACTTTGTTTCTAGTCATGCTTTCTCAACACATTCTTCCTCTTGGTGTTGAGACGTGCAAATTCGTCAACACTACTACTGTGTTGCTAGGCATGCTAGCTTAACACATTATTCCTCTTGGTGTTGAGATGTGAAAATTCCTTAACACCACTACTGTGTTGCTAGGCATGCTTCATAAACACATTCTTCCTCTTGGTGTTGAGACATGCAAATTCCTCAATACCACTATTGTGTTACTAGGCATGCTTCCTCAACACATTCTTCCGCTTGCTGTTGAGACGTGAAAATTCCTCAACACCACTACGGTGTTTCTAGGCATTCTTCCTCAACACATTTTCCTCTTGGTGTTGAGACGTGAAAATTCTTCAACACTACTACTGTGTTGCTAGGCATGCTTCCTCAACACATTTTCCTCTTGGTGTTGAGACGTGCAAATTCCTCAGCACCACTACTGTGTTTCTTCCTCAACACATTCTTCCTCTTGGTATTGAAACGTTAAAATTCCTCAACACCACTACTGTGTTTCTAGGCATTCGACCTCAACACATTCTTCATCTTGGTGTTGAGACGTGCAAATTCATCAACACCACTACTGTGTTGCTAGGCATGCTTCCTCAACATATTTTCCTCTTGGTGTTGAGACGTGCAAATTCCTCAACACCACTACTGTGTTTCTATACATGCTTCCTCAATACATTCTTCATCTTGGTGTTGAGACGTGCAAATTCATCAAGACCACTACTGTGTTTCTAGGCATGCTTCCTCAACACATTCTTCATCTTGGTGTTGAGACGTGCAAATTCCTCAACATCAATACTGTTTTTCTAGGCATGCTCCTCAACACATTCATCCTCTTGGTGTTGATATGTGCAACTTCCTCAACACCACTACTGTGTTTCTAGGCATGCTTCCTCAACACATTCTTCCTATTGGTGTTGATACGTGCAAATTCCTAAACACCACTACTGTGTTGCTAGGCATGCTTACCCAACAAATTCTTCCTCTTGGTGTTGAGACGTGCAAATTCCTCAACACCACTACTGTGATGCTAGGCATGCTTACCCAACACATTCTTTTTATTGGTGTTGAGACGTGCAAATTCCTGAACACCATTATTGTGTTGTTAGGCATGCTTCCTTAACACATTCTTTCTCTTGGTGTTGAGACGTGCAAATTCCTCAACATCACTATTGTGTTTCTAGGCATGCTTCCTCAACATATTTTCTTCTTGGTGTTGAGACGTGCAAATTCCTCAACACCACCACTGTGTTTCTAGACATGCTTCCTCAATACATTCTTCATCTTGGTGTTGAGACGTGCAAATTCCTCAACACCACTACTGTGTTTCTAGGCATGCTTCCTCAATACATTCTTCATCTTGGTGTTGAGACGTGCAAATTCATCAACACCACTACTGTGTTTCTAGGCATGCTTCCTCAACACATTCTTCATCTTGGTATTGAGACGTGAAAATTCCTCAACACCACTACTGTGTTGCTAAGCATTCTTCCACAAAACATTCTTCATCTTGGTGTTGAGACTTGCAAATTCCTCAACACCATTACTGCGTTTTCAGGCATGCTTCCTCGACACATTCTTCCTCTTGGTGTTGAGACGTGCTAATTCCTCAACAACACTACTGTGTTGCTAGGCATGCTTCCTCAACATATTTTATTCTTGGTGTTGAGACGTGCAAATTCCTCAACACCACTACTGTGTTTATAGGCATGCTTCTTCAACACATTTTCTTCTTGGTGTTGAGACGTGCAAATACTTCAACACCACTACTTTGTTCCTAGTCATGCTTCCTCAACACATTCTTCCTCTTGGTGTTAAGACGTGCAAATTCGTCAACACCACTACTGTGTTGCTATGCATGCTACCTCAAGACATTATTCCTCTTGGTGTTGAGATGTGAAAATTCCTCAACACCACTACTATGTTTCTAGGCATGCTTCATAAACACATTCTTCCTCTTGGTGTTGAGACGTGCAAATTCCTCAATACCACTATTGTGTTGCTAGGCATGCTTCCTCAACACATTCTTCCTCTTGCTGTTGAGACGTGAAAATTCTTCAACACCACTACTGTGTTGCTAGGCATTCTTCCTCAACACATTTTCCTCTTGGTGTTGAGACGTGCAAATTCTTCAACACCACTACTTTGTTTCTAGTCATGCTTTCTCAACACATTCTTCCTCTTGGTGTTGAGACGTGCAAATTCGTCAACACTACTACTGTGTTGCTAGGCATGCTAGCTTAACACATTATTCCTCTTGGTGTTGAGATGTGAAAATTCCTTAACACCACTACTGTGTTGCTAGGCATGCTTCATAAACACATTCTTCCTCTTGGTGTTGAGACATGCAAATTCTTCAATACCACTATTGTGTTACTAGGCATGCTTCCTCAACACATTCTTCCTCTTGCTGTTGAGACGTGAAAATTCCTCAACACCACTACGGTGTTGCTAGGCATTCTTCCTCAACACATTTTCTTCTTGGTGTTGAGACGTGAAAATTCTTCAACACCACTACTGTGTTGCTAGGCATGCTTCCTCAACACATTTTCCTCTTGGTGTTGAGACGTGCAAATTCCTCAGCACCACTACTGTGTTTCTTCCTCAACACATTCTTCCTCTTGGTATTGAAACGTTAAAATTCCTCAACACCACTACTGTGTTTCTAGGCATTCGACCTCAACACATTCTTCATCTTGGTGTTGAGACGTGCAAATTCATCGACACCACTACTGTGTTGCTAGGCATGCTTCCTCAACATATTTTCCTCTTGGTGTTGAGACGTGCAAATTCCTCAACACCACTACTGTGTTTCTAGACATGCTTCCTCAATACATTCTTCATCTTGGTGTTGAGACGTGCAAATTCCTCAACACCACTACTGTGTTTCTAGGCATGCTTCCTCAATACATTCTTCATCTTGGTGTTGAGACGTGCAAATTCATCAACACCACTACTGTGTTTCTAGGCATGCTTCCTCAACACATTCTTCATCTTGGTATTGAGACGTGAAAATTCCTCAACACCACTACTGTGTTGCTAAGCATTCTTCCACAAAACATTCTTCATCTTGGTGTTGAGACTTGCAAATTCCTCAACACCATTACTGCGTTTTCAGGCATGCTTCCTCGACACATTCTTCCTCTTGGTGTTGAGACGTGCTAATTCCTCAACAACACTACTGTGTTGCTAGGCATGCTTCCTCAACATATTTTATTCTTGGTGTTGAGACGTGCAAATTCCTCAACACCACTACTGTGTTTATAGGCATGCTTCTTCAACACATTTTCTTCTTGGTGTTGAGACGTGCAAATACTTCAACACCACTACTTTGTTCCTAGTCATGCTTCCTCAACACATTCTTCCTCTTGGTGTTAAGACGTGCAAATTCGTCAACACCACTACTGTGTTGCTATGCATGCTACCTCAAGACATTATTCCTCTTGGTGTTGAGATGTGAAAATTCCTCAACACCACTACTATGTTTCTAGGCATGCTTCATAAACACATTCTTCCTCTTGGTGTTGAGACGTGCAAATTCCTCAATACCACTATTGTGTTGCTAGGCATGCTTCCTCAACACATTCTTCCTCTTGCTGTTGAGACGTGAAAATTCTTCAACACCACTACTGTGTTGCTAGGCATTCTTCCTCAACACATTTTCCTCTTGGTGTTGAGACGTGCAAATTCTTCAACACCACTACTTTGTTTCTAGTCATGCTTTCTCAACACATTCTTCCTCTTGGTGTTGAGACGTGCAAATTCGTCAACACTACTACTGTGTTGCTAGGCATGCTAGCTTAACACATTATTCCTCTTGGTGTTGAGATGTGAAAATTCCTTAACACCACTACTGTGTTGCTAGGCATGCTTCATAAACACATTCTTCCTCTTGGTGTTGAGACATGCAAATTCCTCAATACCACTATTGTGTTACTAGGCATGCTTCCTCAACACATTCTTCCGCTTGCTGTTGAGACGTGAAAATTCCTCAACACCACTACGGTGTTTCTAGGCATTCTTCCTCAACACATTTTCCTCTTGGTGTTGAGACGTGAAAATTCTTCAACACTACTACTGTGTTGCTAGGCATGCTTCCTCAACACATTTTCCTCTTGGTGTTGAGACGTGCAAATTCCTCAGCACCACTACTGTGTTTCTTCCTCAACACATTCTTCCTCTTGGTATTGAAACGTTAAAATTCCTCAACACCACTACTGTGTTTCTAGGCATTCGACCTCAACACATTCTTCATCTTGGTGTTGAGACGTGCAAATTCATCAACACCACTACTGTGTTGCTAGGCATGCTTCCTCAACATATTTTCCTCTTGGTGTTGAGACGTGCAAATTCCTCAACACCACTACTGTGTTTCTATACATGCTTCCTCAATACATTCTTCATCTTGGTGTTGAGACGTGCAAATTCATCAAGACCACTACTGTGTTTCTAGGCATGCTTCCTCAACACATTCTTCATCTTGGTGTTGAGACGTGCAAATTCCTCAACATCAATACTGTTTTTCTAGGCATGCTTCCTCAACACATTCATCCTCTTGGTGTTGATATATGCAACTTCCTCAACACCACTACTGTGTTTCTAGGCATGCTTCCTCAACACATTCTTCCTATTGGTGTTGATACGTGCAAATTCCTAAACACCACTACTGTGTTGCTAGGCATGCTTACCCAACACATTCTTCCTCTTGGTGTTGAGACGTGCAAATTCCTCAACACCACTACTGTGATGCTAGGCATGCTTACCCAACACATTCTTTTTATTGGTGTTGAGACGTGCAAATTCCTGAGCACCATTATTGTGTTGTTAGGCATGCTTCCTTAACACATTCTTTCTCTTGTTGTTGAGACGTGCAAATTCCTCAACATCACTATTGTGTTTCTAGGCATGCTTCCTCAACATATTTTCTTCTTGGTGTTGAGACGTGCAAATTCCTCAACACCACCACTGTGTTGCTAGGCATGCTTCCTCAACACATTCTTCATCTTGGTATTGAGACGTGCAAATTACTCAACACCACTACTGTGTTTCTAGGCATGCTTCTTCAACACATTTTCCTCTTGGTGTTGAGACGTGCAAATTCTTCAACACCACTACTGTGTTTCTAGGCATGCTTCCTCAAAACATTTTCCTCTTGGTGTTGAGACGTGCAAATTCCTCAACACCACTACTGTGTTTCTTCCTCAACACATTCTTCCTCTTGGTATTGAGACGTGAAAATTCCTCAACACCACTACTGTGTTGCTAGGCATTCTTCCTCAACACATTCTTCATCTTGGTGCTGAGACGTGAAAATTCGTCAACACTACTACTGTGTTGCTAGGCATGCTAGCTTAACACATTATTCCTCTTGGTGTTGAGATGTGAAAATTCCTTAAACCACTACTGTGTTGCTAGGCATGCTTCATAAACACATTCTTCCTCTTGGTGTTGAGACATGCAAATTCCTCAATACCACTATTGTGTTACTAGGCATGCTTCCTCAACACATTCTTCCTCTTGCTGTTGAGACGTGAAAATTCCTCAACACCACTACGGTGTTGCTAGGCATTCTTCCTCAACACATTTTCCTCTTGGTGTTGAGACGTGAAAATTCTTCAACACCACTACTGTGTTGCTAGGCATGCTTCCTCAACACATTTTCCTCTTGGTGTTGAGACTTGCAAATTCCTCAGCACCACTACTGTGTTTCTTCCTCAACACATTCTTCCTCTTGGTATTGAAACGTTAAAATTCCTCAACACCACTACTGTGTTTCTAGGCATTCGACCTCAACACATTCTTCATCTTGGTGTTGAGACGTGCAAATTCATCAACACCACTATTGTGTTGCTAGGCATGCTTCCTCAACATATTTTCCTCTTGGTGTTGAGACGTGCAAATTCCTCAACACCACTACTGTGTTTCTAGACATGCTTCCTCAATAGATTCTTCATCTTGATGTTGAGACGTGCAAATTCCTCAACACCACTACTGTGATGCTAGGCATGCTTACCCAACACATTCTTTTTATTGGTGTTGAGATGTGCAAATTCCTGAACACCATTATTGTGTTGTTAGGCATGCTTCCTTAACACATTCTTTCTCTTGGTGTTGAGACGTGCAAATTCCTCAACATCACTATTGTGTTTCTAGGCATGCTTCCTAAACATATTTTCTTCTTGGTGTTGAGACGTGCAAATTCCTCAACACCACCACTGTGTTGCTAGGCATGCTTCCTCAACACATTCTTCATCTTGGTATTGAGACGTGCAAATTACTCAACACCACTACTGTGTTTATAGGCATGCTTCTTCAACACATTTTCCTCTTGGTGTTGAGACGTGCAAATTCTTCAACACCACTACTATGTTTCTAGGCATGCTTCCTCAAAACATTTTCCTCTTGGTGTTGAGACGTGCAAATTCCTCAACACCACTACTGTGTTTCTTCCTCAACACAATCTTCCTCTTGGTATTGAGACGTGAAAATTCCTCAACACCACTACTGTGTTGCTAGGCATTCTTCCTTCACACATTCTTCATCTTGGTGCTGAGACGTGAAAATTCGTCAACACTACTACTGTGTTGCTAGGCATGCTAGCTTAACACATTATTCCTCTTGGTGTTGAGATGTGAAAATTCCTTAAAACCACTACTGTGTTGCTAGGCATGCTTCATAAACACATTCTTCCTCTTGGTGTTGAGACATGCAAATTCCTCAATACCACTATTGTGTTACTAGGCATGCTTCCTCAACACATTCTTCCTCTTGCTGTTGAGACGTGAAAATTCCTCAACACCACTACTCTGTTTCTAGGAATTCTTCCTAAACACATTTTCCTCTTGGTGTTGAGACGTGAAAATTCTTCAACACCACTACTGTGTTGCTAGGCATGCTTCCTCAACACATTTTCCTCTTGGTGTTGAGACGTGCAAATTCCTCAGCACCACTACTGTGTTTCTTCCTCAACACATTCTTCCTCTTGGTATTGAAACGTTAAAATTCCTCAACACCACTACTGTGTTTCTAGGCATTCGACCTCAACACATTCTTCATCTTGGTGTTGAGACGTGCAAATTCATCGACACCACTACTGTGTTGCTAGGCATGCTTCCTCAACATATTTTCCTCTTGGTGTTGAGACGTGCAAATTCCTCAACACCACTACTGTGTTTCTAGACATGCTTCCTCAATACATTCTTCATCTTGGTGTTGAGACGTGCAAATTCCTCAACACCACTACTGTGTTTCTAGGCATGCTTCCTCAATACATTCTTCATCTTGGTGTTGAGACGTGCAAATTCATCAACACCACTACTGTGTTTCTAGGCATGCTTCCTCAACACATTCTTCATCTTGGTATTGAGACGTGAAAATTCCTCAACACCACTACTGTGTTGCTAAGCATTCTTCCACAAAACATTCTTCATCTTGGTGTTGAGACTTGCAAATTCCTCAACACCATTACTGCGTTTTCAGGCATGCTTCCTCGACACATTCTTCCTCTTGGTGTTGAGACGTGCTAATTCCTCAACAACACTACTGTGTTGCTAGGCATGCTTCCTCAACATATTTTATTCTTGGTGTTGAGACGTGCAAATTCCTCAACACCACTACTGTGTTTATAGGCATGCTTCTTCAACACATTTTCTTCTTGGTGTTGAGACGTGCAAATACTTCAACACCACTACTTTGTTCCTAGTCATGCTTCCTCAACACATTCTTCCTCTTGGTGTTAAGACGTGCAAATTCGTCAACACCACTACTGTGTTGCTATGCATGCTACCTCAAGACATTATTCCTCTTGGTGTTGAGATGTGAAAATTCCTCAACACCACTACTATGTTTCTAGGCATGCTTCATAAACACATTCTTCCTCTTGGTGTTGAGACGTGCAAATTCCTCAATACCACTATTGTGTTGCTAGGCATGCTTCCTCAACACATTCTTCCTCTTGCTGTTGAGACGTGAAAATTCCTCAACACCACTACTGTGTCGCTAGGCATTCTTCCTCAACACATTTTCCTCTTGGTGTTGAGACGTGCAAATTCCTCAACACCACTACTGTGTTGCTAGGCATGCTTCCTCAACACATTTTCCTCTTGGTGTTGAGACGTGCAAATTCCTCAACACCACTACTGTGTTTCTTCCTCAACACATTCTTCCTCTTGGTGTTGAGACGTTAAAATTCCTCAACACCACTACTGTGTTGCTAGGCATTCTTCCTCAACACATTATTCATCTTGGTGTTGAGACGTGCAAATTCATCAAAACCACTATTGTGTTTCTAAGCATTCTTCCTAAACACATTTTCCTCTTGGTGTTGAGACGTGCAAATTCCTCAACACCACTACTGTGTTTCTTCCTCAACACATTCTTCCTCTTGGTATTGAGATGTGAAAATTCCTCAACACCACTACTGTGTTGCTAAGCATGCTTCCTCAACACATTCTTCCTCTTGCTATTGAGACGTGAAAATTCCTCAACACCACTACTGTGTTGCTAGGCATTCTTCCTCAACACATTTTCCTCTTGGTGCTGAGACGTGCAAATTCCTCAACACCACTACTGTGTTGCTAGGCATGCTTCCTCAACACATTTTCCTCTTGGTGTTGAGACGTGCAAATTCCTCAACACCACTACTGTGTTTCTAGACATGCTTCCTCAATACATTCTTCATCTTGGTGTTGAGACGTGCAAATTCCTCAACACCACTACTGTGTTTCTAGGCATGCTTCCTCAATACATTCTTCATCTTGGTGTTGAGACGTGCAAATTCATCAACACCACTACTGTGTTTCTAGACATGCTTCCTCAATACATTCTTCATCTTGGTGTTGAGACGTGCAAATTCCTCAACACCAATACTGTTTTGCTAGACATGCTTCCTCAATACATTCTTCATCTTGGTGTTGAGACGTGCAAATTCCTCAACACCAATACTGTTTTGCTAGGCATGCTTCCTCAACACATTCTTCCTCTTGGTGTTGATATGTGCAAATTCCTCAACTCCACTACTGTGTTTCTTCCTCAACACATTCTTCCTCTTGGTATTGAGACGTGAAAATTCCTCAACACCACTACTGTGTTGCTAAGAATTCTTCCTTAAAACATTCTTCATCTTGGTGTTGAGACTTGCATATTCCTCAACACCATTACTGCGTTGCCAGGCATGCTTCCTCGACACATTCTTCCTCTTGGTGTTGAGACGTGCTAATTCCTCAACACCACTACTGTGTTGCTAGGCATGCTTCCTCAACATATTTTATTCTTGGTGTTGAGACGTGCAAATTCCTCAACACCACTACTTTGTTTATAGGCATGCTTCTTCAACACATTTTCTTCTTGGTGTTGAGACGTGCAAATACTTCAACACCACTACTTTGTTCCTAGTCATGCTTCCTCAACACATTCTTCCTCTTGGTGTTGAGACGTGAAAATTCGTCAACACCACTACTGTGATGCTATGCATGCTACCTCAGCACATTATTCCTCTTGGTGTTGAGATGTGAAAATTCCTCAACACCACTACTATGTTTCTAGGCATGCTTCATAAACACATTCTTCCTCTTGGTGTTGAGACGTGCAAATTCCTCAATACCACTATTGTGTTGCTAGGCATGCTTCCTCAACAAATTCTTCCTCTTGCTGTTGAGACGTGAAAATTCTTCAACACCACTACTGTGTTGCTAGGCATTCTTCCTCAACACATTTTCCTCTTGGTGTTGAGACGTGCAAATTCTTCGACACCACTACTTTGTTTCTAGTCATGCTCTCTCAACACATTCTTCCTCTTGGTGTTGAGACGTGCAAATTCGTCAACACTACTACTGTGTTGCTAGGCATGCTAGCTTAACACATTATTCCTCTTGGTGTTGAGATGTGAAAATTCCTTAACACCACTACTGTGTTGCTAGGCATGCTTCATAAACACATTCTTCCTCTTGGTGTTGAGACATGCAAATTCCTCAATACCACTATTGTGTTACTAGGCATGCTTCCTCAACACATTCTTCCTCTTGCTGTTGAGACGTGAAAATTCCTCAACACCACTACGGTGTTGCTAGGCATTCTTCCTCAACAAATTTTCCTCTTGGTGTTGAGACGTGAAAATTCTTCAACACCACTACTGTGTTGCTAGGCATGCTTCCTCAACACATTTTCCTCTTGGTGTTGAGACGTGCAAATTTCTCAGTACCACTACTGTGTTTCTTCCTCAACACATTCTTCCTCTTGGTATTGAAACGTTAAAATTCCTCAACACCACTACTGTGTTTCTAGGCATTCGACCTCAACACATTCTTCATCTTGGTGTTGAGACGTGCAAATTCATCAACACCACTACTGTGTTGCTAGGCATGCTTCCTCAACATATTTTCCTCTTGGTGTTGAGACGTGCAAATTCCTCAACACCACTACTGTGTTTCTAGACATGCTTCCTCAATACATTCTTCATCTTGGTGTTGAGACGTGCAAATTCATCAAGACCACTACTGTGTTTCTAGGCATGCTTCCTCCACACATTCTTCATCTTGGTGTTGAGACGTGCAAATTCCTCAACATCAATACTGTTTTTCTAGGCATGCTTCCTCAACACATTCATCCTCTTTGTGTTGATATATGCAACTTCCTCAACACCACTACTGTGTTTCTAGGCATGCTTCCTCAACACATTCTTCCTATTGGTGTTGATACGTGCAAATTCCTAAACACCACTACTGTGTTGCTAGGCATGCTTACCCAACACATTCTTCCTCTTGGTGTTGAGACGTGCAAATTCCTCAACACCACTACTGTGATGCTAGGCATGCTTACCCAACACATTCTTTTTATTGGTGTTGAGACGTGCAAATTCCTGAGCACCATTATTGTGTTGTTAGGCATGCTTCCTTAACACATTCTTTCTCTTGTTGTTGAGACGTGCAAATTCCTCAACATCACTATTGTGTTTCTAGGCATGCTTCCTCAACATATTTTCTTCTTGGTGTTGAGACGTGCAAATTCCTCAACACCACCACTGTGTTGCTAGGCATGCTTCCTCAACACATTCTTCATCTTGGTATTGAGACGTGCAAATTACTCAACACCACTACTGTGTTTCTAGGCATGCTTCTTCAACACATTTTCCTCTTGGTGTTGAGACGTGCAAATTCTTCAACACCACTACTGTGTTTCTAGGCATGCTTCCTCAAAACATTTTCCTCTTGGTGTTGAGACGTGCAAATTCCTCAACACCACTACTGTGTTTCTTCCTCAACACATTCTTCCTCTTGGTATTGAGACGTGAAAATTCCTCAACACCACTACTGTGTTGCTAGGCATTCTTCCTCAACACATTCTTCATCTTGGTGCTGAGACGTGAAAATTCGTCAACACCACTACTGTGTTGCTAGGCATGCTAGCTTAACACATTATTCCTCTTGGTGTTGAGATGTGAAAATTCCTTAAAACCACTACTGTGTTGCTAGGCATGCTTCATAAACACATTCTTCCTCTTGGTGTTGAGACATGCAAATTCCTCAATACCACTATTGTGTTACTAGGCATGCTTCCTCAACACATTCTTCCTCTTGCTGTTGAGACGTGAAAATTCCTCAACACCACTACGGTGTTGCTAGGCATTCTTCCTCAACACATTTTCCTCTTGGTGTTGAGACGTGAAAATTCTTCAACACCACTACTGTGTTGCTAGGCATGCTTCCTCAACACATTTTCCTCTTGGTGTTGAGACGTGCAAATTCCTCAGCACCACTACTGTGTTTCTTCCTCAACACATTCTTCCTCTTGGTATTGAAACGTTAAAATTCCTCAACACCACTACTGTGTTTCTAGGCATTCGACCTCAACACATTCTTCATCTTGGTGTTGAGACGTGCAAATTCATCGACACCACTACTGTGTTGCTAGGCATGCTTCCTCAACATATTTTCCTCTTGGTGTTGAGACGTGCAAATTCCTCAACACCACTACTGTGTTTCTAGACATGCTTCCTCAATACATTCTTCATCTTGGTGTTGAGACGTGCAAATTCCTCAACACCACTACTGTGTTTCTAGGCATGCTTCCTCAATACATTCTTCATCTTGGTGTTGAGACGTGCAAATTCATCAACACCACTACTGTGTTTCTAGGCATGCTTCCTCAACACATTCTTCATCTTGGTATTGAGACGTGAAAATTCCTCAACACCACTACTGTGTTGCTAAGCATTCTTCCACAAAACATTCTTCATCTTGGTGTTGAGACTTGCAAATTCCTCAACACCATTACTGCGTTTTCAGGCATGCTTCCTCGACACATTCTTCCTCTTGGTGTTGAGACGTGCTAATTCCTCAACAACACTACTGTGTTGCTAGGCATGCTTCCTCAACATATTTTATTCTTGGTGTTGAGACGTGCAAATTCCTCAACACCACTACTGTGTTTATAGGCATGCTTCTTCAACACATTTTCTTCTTGGTGTTGAGACGTGCAAATACTTCAACACCACTACTTTGTTCCTAGTCATGCTTCCTCAACACATTCTTCCTCTTGGTGTTGAGACGTGCAAATTCGTCAACACCACTACTGTGTTGCTATGCATGCTACCTCAAGACATTATTCCTCTTGGTGTTGAGATGTGAAAATTCCTCAACACCACTACTATGTTTCTAGGCATGCTTCATAAACACATTCTTCCTCTTGGTGTTGAGACGTGCAAATTCCTCAATACCACTATTGTGTTGCTAGGCATGCTTCCTCAACACATTCTTCCTCTTGCTGTTGAGACGTGAAAATTCTTCAACACCACTACTGTGTTGCTAGGCATTCTTCCTCAACACATTTTCCTCTTGGTGTTGAGACGTGCAAATTCTTCAACACCACTACTTTGTTTCTAGTCATGCTTTCTCAACACATTCTTCCTCTTGGTGTTGAGACGTGCAAATTCGTCAACACTACTACTGTGTTGCTAGGCATGCTAGCTTAACACATTATTCCTCTTGGTGTTGAGATGTGAAAATTCCTTAACACCACTACTGTGTTGCTAGGCATGCTTCATAAACACATTCTTCCTCTTGGTGTTGAGACATGCAAATTCCTCAATACCACTATTGTGTTACTAGGCATGCTTCCTCAACACATTCTTCCTCTTGTTGTTGAGACGTGAAAATTCCTCAACACCACTATGGTGTTGCTAGGCATTCTTCCTCAACACATTTTCCTCTTGGTGTTGAGACGTAAAAATTCTTCAACACCACTACTGTGTTGCTAGGCATGCTTCCTCATCACATTTTCCTCTTGGTGTTAAGACGTGCAAATTCCTCAGCACCACTACTGTGTTTCTTCCTCAACACATTCTTCCTCTTGGTATTAAAACGTTAAAATTCCTCAACACCACTACTGTGTTTCTAGGCATTCGACCTCAACACATTCTTCATCTTGGTGTTGAGACGTGCAAATTCATCAACACCACTACTGTGTTGCTAGGCATGCTTCCTCAACATATTTTCCTCTTGGTGTTGAGACGTGCAAATTCCTCAACACCACTACTGTGTTTCTAGACATGCTTCCTCAATACATTCTTCATCTTGGTGTTGAGACGTGCAAATTCATCAAGACCACTACTGTGTTTCTAGGCATGCTTCCTCCACACATTCTTCATCTTGGTGTTGAGACGTGCAAATTCCTCAACATCAATACTGTTTTTCTAGGCATGCTTCCTCAACACATTCATCCTCTTTGTGTTGATATATGCAACTTCCTCAACACCACTACTGTGTTTCTAGGCATGCTTCCTCAACACATTCTTCCTATTGGTGTTGATACGTGCAAATTCCTAAACACCACTACTGTGTTGCTAGGCATGCTTACCCAACACATTCTTCCTCTTGGTGTTGAGACGTGCAAATTCCTCAACACCACTACTGTGATGCTAGGCATGCTTACCCAACACATTCTTTTTATTGGTGTTGAGACGTGCAAATTCCTGAGCACCATTATTGTGTTGTTAGGCATGCTTCCTTAACACATTCTTTCTCTTGTTGTTGAGACGTGCAAATTCCTCAACATCACTATTGTGTTTCTAGGCATGCTTCCTCAACATATTTTCTTCTTGGTGTTGAGACGTGCAAATTCCTCAACACCACCACTGTGTTGCTAGGCATGCTTCCTCAACACATTCTTCATCTTGGTATTGAGACGTGCAAATTACTCAACACCACTACTGTGTTTCTAGGCATGCTTCTTCAACACATTTTCCTCTTGGTGTTGAGACGTGCAAATTCTTCAACACCACTACTGTGTTTCTAGGCATGCTTCCTCAAAACATTTTCCTCTTGGTGTTGAGACGTGCAAATTCCTCAACACCACTACTGTGTTTCTTCCTCAACACATTCTTCCTCTTGGTATTGAGACGTGAAAATTCCTCAACACCACTACTGTGTTGCTAGGCATTCTTCCTCAACACATTCTTCATCTTGGTGCTGAGACGTGAAAATTCGTCAACACCACTACTGTGTTGCTAGGCATGCTAGCTTAACACATTATTCCTCTTGGTGTTGAGATGTGAAAATTCCTTAAAACCACTACTGTGTTGCTAGGCATGCTTCATAAACACATTCTTCCTCTTGGTGTTGAGACATGCAAATTCCTCAATACCACTATTGTGTTACTAGGCATGCTTCCTCAACACATTCTTCCTCTTGCTGTTGAGACGTGAAAATTCCTCAACACCACTACGGTGTTGCTAGGCATTCTTCCTCAACACATTTTCCTCTTGGTGTTGAGACGTGAAAATTCTTCAACACCACTACTGTGTTGCTAGGCATGCTTCCTCAACACATTTTCCTCTTGGTGTTGAGACGTGCAAATTCCTCAGCACCACTACTGTGTTTCTTCCTCAACACATTCTTCCTCTTGGTATTGAAACGTTAAAATTCCTCAACACCACTACTGTGTTTCTAGGCATTCGACCTCAACACATTCTTCATCTTGGTGTTGAGACGTGCAAATTCATCGACACCACTACTGTGTTGCTAGGCATGCTTCCTCAACATATTTTCCTCTTGGTGTTGAGACGTGCAAATTCCTCAACACCACTACTGTGTTTCTAGACATGCTTCCTCAATACATTCTTCATCTTGGTGTTGAGACGTGCAAATTCCTCAACACCACTACTGTGTTTCTAGGCATGCTTCCTCAATACATTCTTCATCTTGGTGTTGAGACGTGCAAATTCATCAACACCACTACTGTGTTTCTAGGCATGCTTCCTCAACACATTCTTCATCTTGGTATTGAGACGTGAAAATTCCTCAACACCACTACTGTGTTGCTAAGCATTCTTCCACAAAACATTCTTCATCTTGGTGTTGAGACTTGCAAATTCCTCAACACCATTACTGCGTTTTCAGGCATGCTTCCTCGACACATTCTTCCTCTTGGTGTTGAGACGTGCTAATTCCTCAACAACACTACTGTGTTGCTAGGCATGCTTCCTCAACATATTTTATTCTTGGTGTTGAGACGTGCAAATTCCTCAACACCACTACTGTGTTTATAGGCATGCTTCTTCAACACATTTTCTTCTTGGTGTTGAGACGTGCAAATACTTCAACACCACTACTTTGTTCCTAGTCATGCTTCCTCAACACATTCTTCCTCTTGGTGTTGAGACGTGCAAATTCGTCAACACCACTACTGTGTTGCTATGCATGCTACCTCAAGACATTATTCCTCTTGGTGTTGAGATGTGAAAATTCCTCAACACCACTACTATGTTTCTAGGCATGCTTCATAAACACATTCTTCCTCTTGGTGTTGAGACGTGCAAATTCCTCAATACCACTATTGTGTTGCTAGGCATGCTTCCTCAACACATTCTTCCTCTTGCTGTTGAGACGTGAAAATTCTTCAACACCACTACTGTGTTGCTAGGCATTCTTCCTCAACACATTTTCCTCTTGGTGTTGAGACGTGCAAATTCTTCAACACCACTACTTTGTTTCTAGTCATGCTTTCTCAACACATTCTTCCTCTTGGTGTTGAGACGTGCAAATTCGTCAACACTACTACTGTGTTGCTAGGCATGCTAGCTTAACACATTATTCCTCTTGGTGTTGAGATGTGAAAATTCCTTAACACCACTACTGTGTTGCTAGGCATGCTTCATAAACACATTCTTCCTCTTGGTGTTGAGACATGCAAATTCCTCAATACCACTATTGTGTTACTAGGCATGCTTCCTCAACACATTCTTCCTCTTGTTGTTGAGACGTGAAAATTCCTCAACACCACTATGGTGTTGCTAGGCATTCTTCCTCAACACATTTTCCTCTTGGTGTTGAGACGTAAAAATTCTTCAACACCACTACTGTGTTGCTAGGCATGCTTCCTCATCACATTTTCCTCTTGGTGTTAAGACGTGCAAATTCCTCAGCACCACTACTGTGTTTCTTCCTCAACACATTCTTCCTCTTGGTATTAAAACGTTAAAATTCCTCAACACCACTACTGTGTTTCTAGGCATTCGACCTCAACACATTCTTCATCTTGGTGTTGAGACGTGCAAATTCATCAACACCACTACTGTGTTGCTAGGCATGCTTCCTCAACATATTTTCCTCTTGGTGTTGAGACGTGCAAATTCCTCAACACCACTACTGTGTTTCTAGACATGCTTCCTCAATACATTCTTCATCTTGGTGTTGAGACGTGCAAATTCATCAAGACCACTACTGTGTTTCTAGGCATGCTTCCTCCACACATTCTTCATCTTGGTGTTGAGACGTGCAAATTCCTCAACATCAATACTGTTTTTCTAGGCATGCTTCCTCAACACATTCATCCTCTTTGTGTTGATATATGCAACTTCCTCAACACCACTACTGTGTTTCTAGGCATGCTTCCTCAACACATTCTTCCTATTGGTGTTGATACGTGCAAATTCCTAAACACCACTACTGTGTTGCTAGGCATGCTTACCCAACACATTCTTCCTCTTGGTGTTGAGACGTGCAAATTCCTCAACACCACTACTGTGATGCTAGGCATGCTTACCCAACACATTCTTTTTATTGGTGTTGAGACGTGCAAATTCCTGAGCACCATTATTGTGTTGTTAGGCATGCTTCCTTAACACATTCTTTCTCTTGTTGTTGAGACGTGCAAATTCCTCAACATCACTATTGTGTTTCTAGGCATGCTTCCTCAACATATTTTCTTCTTGGTGTTGAGACGTGCAAATTCCTCAACACCACCACTGTGTTGCTAGGCATGCTTCCTCAACACATTCTTCATCTTGGTATTGAGACGTGCAAATTACTCAACACCACTACTGTGTTTCTAGGCATGCTTCTTCAACACATTTTCCTCTTGGTGTTGAGACGTGCAAATTCTTCAACACCACTACTGTGTTTCTAGGCATGCTTCCTCAAAACATTTTCCTCTTGGTGTTGAGACGTGCAAATTCCTCAACACCACTACTGTGTTTCTTCCTCAACACATTCTTCCTCTTGGTATTGAGACGTGAAAATTCCTCAACACCACTACTGTGTTGCTAGGCATTCTTCCTCAACACATTCTTCATCTTGGTGCTGAGACGTGAAAATTCGTCAACACTACTACTGTGTTGCTAGGCATGCTAGCTTAACACATTATTCCTCTTGGTGTTGAGATGTGAAAATTCCTTAAAACCACTACTGTGTTGCTAGGCATGCTTCATAAACACATTCTTCCTCTTGGTGTTGAGACATGCAAATTCCTCAATACCACTATTGTGTTACTAGGCATGCTTCCTCAACACATTCTTCCTCTTGCTGTTGAGACGTGAAAATTCCTCAACACCACTACGGTGTTGCTAGGCATTCTTCCTCAACACATTTTCCTCTTGGTGTTGAGACGTGAAAATTCTTCAACACCACTACTGTGTTGCTAGGCATGCTTCCTCAACACATTTTCCTCTTGGTGTTGAGACGTGCAAATTCCTCAGCACCACTACTGTGTTTCTTCCTCAACACATTCTTCCTCTTGGTATTGAAACGTTAAAATTCCTCAACACCACTACTGTGTTTCTAGGCATTCGACCTCAACACATTCTTCATCTTGGTGTTGAGACGTGCAAATTCATCGACACCACTACTGTGTTGCTAGGCATGCTTCCTCAACATATTTTCCTCTTGGTGTTGAGACGTGCAAATTCCTCAACACCACTACTGTGTTTCTAGACATGCTTCCTCAATACATTCTTCATCTTGGTGTTGAGACGTGCAAATTCCTCAACACCACTACTGTGTTTCTAGGCATGCTTCCTCAATACATTCTTCATCTTGGTGTTGAGACGTGCAAATTCATCAACACCACTACTGTGTTTCTAGGCATGCTTCCTCAACACATTCTTCATCTTGGTGTTGAGACGTGCAAATTCCTCAACACCACTACTGTGTTTCTAGGCATGCTTCCTCAACACATTCTTCCTCTTGGTGTTGAGACGTGCAAATTCGTCAACACCACTACTGTGTTGCTAGGCATGCTACCTCAACACATTATTCCTCTTCGTGTTGAGATGTGAAAATTCCTCAACACCACTACTGTGTTGCTAGGCATGCTTCATAAACACATTCTTCCTCTTGGTGTTGAGACGTGCAAATTCCTCAATACCACTATTGTGTTGCTAAGCATGCTTCCTCAACACATTCTTCCTCTTGATGTTGAGACGTGAAAATTCCTCAACACCACTACTGTGTTGCTAGGCATTCTTCCTCAACACATTTTCCTCTTGGTGTTGAGACGTGCAAATTCATCAACACCACTACTGTGTTTCTAGGCATGATTCCTCAACACATTCTTCATCTTGGTGTTGAGACGTGCAAATTCATCAACAACACTACTGTATTTCTAGGCATTCTTCCTCAACACATTTTCCTCTTGGTGTTGAGACGTGCAAATTCCTCAACACCACTACTGTGTTGCTAGGCATGCTTCCTCAACACATTTTCCTCTTGGTGTTGAGACGTGCAAATTCCTCAACACCACTACTGTGTTTCTAGACATTCTTCCTCAATACATTCTTCTTCTTGGTGTTGAGACGTGCAAATTCATCAACACCACTACTGTGTTTCTAGGCATGCTTCCTCAACACATTCTTCATCTTGGTGTTGAGACGTGCAAATTCGTCAACACCGATACTGTTTTGCTAGGCATACTTCCTCAACATATTCTTCCTCTATGTGTTGATATGTGCAAATTCCTCAACACCACTACTGTGTTTCTATGCATGCTTCCTCAACAAATTCTTCCTATTGGTGTTGATACGTGCAAATTCTTAAACACCACTATTGTGTTGCTAGGCATGCTTACCCAACACATTCTTCCTCTTGGTGTTGAGACGTGCAAATTCGTTCAACACCACTACTGTGATGCTAGGCATTCTTACCCAACACATTCTTCCTATTGGTGTTGAGACGTGCAAATTCCTCAACACCATTATTGTGTTGTTAGGCATGCTTCCTTAACACATTATTCATCTTGGTGTTGAGACGTGAAAATTCCTCAACACCACTACTGTGTTGCTAGGCATTCTTCCTCAACACATTTTCCTCTTGGTGCTGAGACGTGCAAATTCCTCAACACCACTACTGTGTTGCTAGGCATGCTTCCTCAACACATTTTCCTCTTGGTGTTGAGACGTGCAAATTCCTCAACACCACTACTGTGTTTCTTCCTCAACTCATTCTTCCTCTTGGTGTTGAGACGTTAAAATTCCTCAACACCACTACTGTGTTGCTAGGCATTCTTCCTCAACACATTATTCATCTTGGTGTTGAGACGTGCAAATTCATCAACACCACTATTGTGTTTCTAGGCATTCATCCTCAACACATTTTCCTCTTGGTGTTGAGACGTGCAAATTCCTCAACACCACTACTTTGTTGCTAGGCATGCTTCCTCAACACATTTTCATCCTGGTGTTGAGACGTGCAAATTCCTCAACACCACTACTCTGTTTCTAGACATGCTTCCTCAATACATTCTTCATCTTGGTGTTGAGACGTGCAAATTCATCAACACCACTACTGTGTTTCTAGGCATGCTTCCTCAACACATTTTCCTCTTGGTGTTGAGACGTGCAAATTCCTCAACACCACTACTGTGTTTCTTCCTCAACACATTCTTCCTCTTGGTGTTGAGACGTTAAAATTCCTCAACACCACTACTGTGTTGCTAGGCATTCTTCCTCAACACATTATTCATCTTGGTGTTGAGACGTGCAAATTCATCAAAACCACTATTGTGTTTCTAAGCATTCTTCCTAAACACATTTTCCTCTTGGTGTTGAGACGTGCAAATTCCTCAACACCACTACTGTGTTTCTTCCTCAACACATTCTTCCTCTTGGTATTGAGATGTGAAAATTCCTCAACACCACTACTGTGTTGCTAAGCATGCTTCCTCAACACATTCTTCCTCTTTCTATTGAGACGTGAAAATTCCTCAACACTATTACTGTGTTGCTAGGCATTCTTCCTCAACACATTTTCCTCTTGGTACTGAGACGTGCAAATTCCTCAACACCACTACTGTGTTGCTAGGCATGCTTCCTCAACACATTTTCCTCTTGGTGTTGAGACGTGCAAATTCCTCAACACCACTACTGTGTTTCTTCCTCAACACATTCTTCCTCTTGGTGTTGAGACGTTAAAATTCCTCAACACCACTACTGTGTTGCTAGGCATTCTTCCTCAACACATTATTCATCTTGGTGTTGAGACGTGCAAATTCATCAACTTCACTATTGTGTTTCTAGGCATTCTTCCTCAACACATTTTCCTCTTGGTGTTGAGACGTGCAAATTTCTCAACACCACTACTGTGTTGCTAGGCATGCTTCCTCAACACATTTTCCTCTTGGTGTTGAGACATGCAAATTCCTCAACACCACTACTGTGTTTCTAGACATGCTTCCTCAATACATTCTTCATCTTGGTGTTGAGACGTGCAAATTCATCAACACCACTACTGTGTTTCTAGGCATGCTTCCTCAACACATTTTCCTCTTGGTGTTGAGACGTGCAAATTCCTCAACACCACTACTGTGTTTCTTCCTCAACACATTCTTCCTCTTGGTATTGATATGTGAAAATTCCTCAACACCACTACTGTGTTGCTAAGCATGCTTCCTCAACACATTCTTCCTCTTGCTATTGAGATGTGAAAATTCCTCAACACCACTACTGTGTTGCTAGGCATTCTTCCTCAACACATTTTCCTCTTGGTGCTGAGACGTGCAAATTCCTCAACACCACTACTGTGTTGCTAGGCATGCTTCCTCAACACGTTTTCCTCTTGGTGTTGAGACGTGCAAATTCCTCAACACCACTACTGTGTTTCTTCCTCAACACATTCTTCCTCTTGGTGTTGAGACGTTAAAATTCCTCAACACCACTACTGTGTTGCTAGGCATTCTTCCTCAACACATTATTCATCTTGGTGTTGAGACGTGCAAATTCATCAACACCACTATTGTGTTTCTAAGCATTCTGCCTAAACACATTTTCCTCTTGGTGTTGAGACGTGCAAATTCCTCAACACCACTACTGTGTTTCTTCCTCAACACATTCTTCCTCTTGGTATTGAGATGTGAAAATTCCTCAACACCACTACTGTGTTGCTAAGCATGCTTCCTCAACACATTCTTCCTCTTGCTATTGAGACGTGAAAATTCCTCAACACCACTACTGTGTTGCTAGGCATTCTTCCTCAACACATTTTCCTCTTGGTGCTGAGACGTGCAAATTCCTCAACACCACTACTGTGTTGCTAGGCATGCTTCCTCAACACATTTTCCTCTTGGTGTTGAGACGTGCAAATTCCTCAACACCACTACTGTGTTTCTTCCTCAACACATTCTTCCTCTTGGTATTGAGACGTGAAAATTCCTCAACACCACTACGGTGTTGCAAGGCATTCTTCCTCAACACATTCTTCATCTTGGTGTTGAGACGTGCAAATTCATCAACACCACTACTGTGTTTCTAGGCATTCTTCCTCAACATATTTTCCTCTTGTTGTTGAGATGTGATAATTCCTCAACACCACTACTGTGTTGCTAGGCATGCTTCATAAACACATTCTTCCTCTTGGTGTTGAGACGTGCAAATTCCTCAATACCACTATTGTGTTGCTAGGCATGCTTCCTCAACACGTTATTCCTCTTGATGTTGAGACGTGAAAATTCCTCAACACCACTACTGTGTTGCTAGGCATTCTTCCTCAACACATTTTCCTCTTGGTGTTGAGACGTGCAAATTCTTCAACACCACTACTTTGTTGCTAGTCATGCTTCCTCAACACATTCTTCCTCTTGGTGTTGAGACGTGCAAATTCGTCAACACCACTACTGTGTTGCTAGGCATGCTACCTCAACACATTATTCCTCTTGGTGTTGAGATGTGAAAATTCCTCAATACCACTACTGTGTTGCTAGGCATGCTTCATAAACACATTCTTCCTCTTGGTGTTGAGACGTGCAAATTCCTCAATACAACTATTGTGTTGCTAGGCATGCTTCCTCAACACATTCTTCCTCTTGCTGTTGAGACGTGAAAATTCCTCAACACCACCACTGTGTTGCTAGGCATTCTTCCTCAACACATTTTCCTCTTGGTGTTGAGACGTGAAAATTCCTCAACACCACTACTGTGTTGCTAGGCATGCTTCCTCAACACATTTTCCTCTTGGTATTGAGACGTGCAAATTCCTCAACACCACTACTGTGTTTCTTCCTCAACACATTCTTCCTCTTGGTATTGATACGTTAAAATTCCTCAACACCACTACTGTGTTGCTAGGCATTCTTCCTCAACACATTCTTCATCTTGGTGTTGAGACGTGCAAATTCATCAACACCACTATTGTGTTTCTAGACATTCTTCCTCAACACATTTTCCTCTTGGTGTTGAGACGTGCAAATTCCTCAACACCACTACTGTGTTTCTAGGCATGCTTCCTCAACACATTTTCCTATTGGTGTTGAGACGTGCAAATTCCTCAACACCACTACTGTGTTTCTAGACATGCTTCCTCAATACATTCTTCATCTTGGTGTTGAGACGTGCAAATTCATCAACACCACTACTGCGTTTCTAGGCGTGATTCCTCAACACACTCTTCATCTTGGTGTTGAGACGTGCAAATTCCTCAACACCAATACTGTTTTGCTAGGCATGCTTCCTCAACACATTCTTCCTCTTGGTGTTGATATGTGCAAATTCCTAAACACCACTACTGTGTTGCTAGGCATGCTTACCCAACACATTCTTCCTCTTGGTGTTGAGACGTGCAAATTTCTTCAACGACACTAATGTGATGCTAGGCATGCTTACCCAACACATTCTTCCTATTGGTGTTGAGACGTGCAAATTCCTCAACACCACTACTGTGTTTCTTCCTCAACACATTTTCCTCTTGGTGTTGAGACGTGCAAATTCCTCAACACCACTACTGTGTTTCTAGGCATGCTTCCGCAACATATTTTATTCTTGGTGTTGAAACGTGCGAATTCCTCAACACCACTACTGTGTTTATATGCATGCTTCTTCAACACATTTTCCTCTTGGTGTTGAGACGTGCAAATACTTCAACACCACTACTTTGTTGCTAGTCATGCTTCCTCAACACATTCTTCCTCTTGGTGTTGAGACGTGCAAATTCGTCAACACCACTACTGTGTTGCTAGGCATGCTACCTCAATACATTCTTCATCTTGGTGTTGAGACGTGCAAATTCATCAAGACCACTACTGTGTTTCTAGGCATGCTTCCTCAACACATTCTTCATCTTGGTGTTGAGACGTGCAAATTCCTCAACATCAATACTGTTTTTCTAGGCATGCTTCATCAACACATTCATCCCCTTGGTGTTGATATGTGCAACTTCCTCAACACCACTACTGTGTTTCTAGGCATGCTTCCTAAACAGATTCTTCCTATTGGTATTGATACGTGCAAATTCCTAAACACCACTATTGTGTTGCTAGGCATGCTTACCCAACACATTCTTCCTCTTGGTGTTGAGACGTGCAAATTCCTCAACACCACTACTGTGATGCTAGGCATGCTTACCCAACACATTCTTTTTATTGGTGTTGAGACGTGCAAATTCCTGAACACCATTATTGTGTTGTTAGGCATGCTTCCTTAACACATTCTTTCTCTTGGTGTTGAGACGTGCAAATTCCTCAACATCACTATTGTGTTTCTAGGCATGCTTCCTCAACATATTTTCTTCTTGGTGTTGAGACGTGCAAATTCCTCAACACCACCACTGTGTTTCTAGACATGCTTCCTCAATACATTCTTCATCTTGGTGTTGAGACGTGCAAATTCCTCAACACCACTACTGTGTTTCTAGGCATGCTTCCTCAATACATTCTTCATCTTGGTGTTGAGACGTGCAAATTCATCAACACCACTACTGTGTTTCTAGGCATGCTTCCTCAACACATTCTTCATCTTGGTGTTGAGACGTGCAAATTCCTCAACACCACTACTGTGTTTCTAGGCATGCTTCCTCAACACATTCTTTCTATTGGTGTTGATACGTGCAAATTCCTAACACCACTATTGTGTTGCTAGGCATGCTTACCCAACACATTCTTCCTCTTGGTGTTAAGACGTGCAAATTCCTCAACACCACTACTGTGATGCTAGGCATGCTTACCCAACACATTCTTCCTATTGGTGTTGAGACATGCAAATTCCTCAACACCATTATTGTGTTGTTAGGCATGCTTCCTTAACACATTCTTTCTCTTGGTGTTGAGACGTGCAAATTCCTCAACATCACTACTGTGTTGCTAGGCATTCTTCCTAAACACATTTTCCTCTTGGTGTTGAGACGTGCAAATTCATCAACACCACTACTGTGTTTCTAGGCATGCTTCCTCAACACATTCTTCATCTTGGTGTTGAGACGTGCAAATTCATCAACACCACTACTGTGTTTCTAGGCATGCTTCCTCAACACATTCTTCATCTTGGTGTTGAGACGTGCAAATTCCTAAACACCACTACTGTGTTTATAGGCATGCTTCTTCAACACATTATCCTCTTGGTGTCGAGACATGCAAATACTTCAACACCACTACTTTGTTGCTAGTCATGCTTCCTCAACACATTCTTCCTCTTGGTGTAGAGATGTGCAAATTCTTCAACACCACTACTGTGTTGCTAGGCATGCTACCTCAACACATTATTCCTCTTGGTGTTGAGATGTGAAAATTCCTCAACACCACTACTGTGTTGCTAGGCATGTTTCATAAACACATTCTTCTTCTTGGTGTTGAGACGTGCAAATTCCTCAACACCACTATTGTGTTGCTAGGCATGCTTCCTCAACACATTCTTCCTCTTGCTGTTGAGACGTGAAAATTCTTCAACACCACTACTGTGTTGCTAGGCATTCTTCCTCAACACATTTTCCTCTTGGTGTTGAGACGTGCAAATTCATCAACACCACTACTGTGTTTCTAGGCATGCTTCCTCAACACATTCTTCATCTTGGTGTTCAGACGTGCAAATTCGTCAACACCAATACTGTTTTGCTAGGCATGCTTTCTCAACATATTCTACCTCTTGGTGTTGATATGTGCAAATTCCTCAACACCACTACTGTGTTTCTAGGCATGATTCCTCAACACATTCTTCATATTGGTGTTGATACGTGCAAATTCCTAAACACCACTACTGTGTTGCTAGGCATTCTTACCCAACACATTCTTCCTCTTGGTGTTGAGACGTGCAAATTCCTTCAACACCACTACTGTGATGCTAGGCATACTTACCCAACACATTCTTCCTATTGGTGTTGAGACGTGCAAATTCCTCAACACCATTATTGTTTTGTTAGGCGTGCTTCCTTAACACATTCTTTCTCTTGGTGTTGAGACGTGCAAATTCCTCAACATCACTATTGTGTTTCTAGGCATGCTTCCTCAACATATTTCCTTATTGGTGTTGAGACGTGCAAATTACTCAACACCACTACTGTATTGCTAGGCATGCTTCCTCAACACATTCTTCATCTTGGTATTGAGACGTGCAAATTCCTCAACACCACTACTGTGTTTCTAGGTATGCTTCTTCAACACATTTTCCTCTTGGTGTTGAGACGTGCAAATTCTTCAACACCACTACTGTGTTTCTAGGCATGCTTCCTCAAAACATTTTCCTCTTGGTGTTGAGACGTGCAAATTCCTCAACACCACTACTGTGTTTCTTCCTCAACACATTCTTCCTCTTGGTATTGAGACGTGAAAATTCCTCAACACCACTACTATGTTGCTAGGCAATCTACCTCAACACATTCTTCATCTTGGTGCTGAGACGTGAAAATTCATCAACACCACTACTGTGTTTCTAGGCATGCTTCCTTAATACATTCTTCGTCTTGGTGTTGAGACGTGCAAATTCATCAACACCACTACTGTGTTTCTAGGCATGCTTCCTCAACACATTCTTCATCTTGGTGTTGAGACGTGCAAATTCCTCAACACCAATACTGTTTTGCTAGGCATGCTTCCTCAACACATTCTTCCTCTTGGTGTTGATATGTGCAAATTCCTCAACTCCACTACTGTGTTTCTTCCTCAACACATTCTTCCTCTTGGTGTTGAGACGTGAAAATTCCTCAACACCACTACTGTGTTGCTAAGCATTCTTCCTCAAAACATTCTTCATCTTGGTGTTGAGACTTGCAAATTCCACAACACCATTACTGCATTGCCAGGCATGCTTCCTCGACACATTCTTCCTCTTGGTGTTGAGACGTGCTAATTCCTCAACACCACTACTGTGTTGCTAGGCATGCTTCCTCAACATATTTTATTCTTGGTGTTGAGACGTGCAAATTCCTCAACACCACTACTGTGTTTATAGGCATGCTTCTTCAACACATTTTCTTCTTGGTGTTGAGACGTGCAAATACTTCAACACCACTACTTTGTTCCTAGTCATGCTTCCTCAACACATTCTTCCTCTTGGTGTTGAGACGTGCAAATTCGTCAACACCACTACTGTGTTGCTATGCATGCTACCTCAAGACATTATTCCTCTTGGTGTTGAGATGTGAAAATTCCTCAACACCACTACTATGTTTCTAGGCATGCTTCATAAACACATTCTTCCTCTTGGTGTTGAGACGTGCAAATTCCTCAATACCACTATTGTGTTGCTAGGCATGCTTCCTCAACACATTCTTCCTCTTGCTGTTGAGACGTGAAAATTCCTCAACACCACTACTGTGTCGCTAGGCATTCTTCCTCAACACATTTTCCTCTTGGTGTTGAGACGTGCAAATTCCTCAACACCACTACTGTGTTGCTAGGGATGCTTCCTCAACATATTTGCCTCTTGGTGTTGAGACGTGCAAATTCCTCAACACCACTACTGTGTTTCTTCCTCAACAAATTCTTCCTCTTGGTATTGAGACGTGAAAATTCCTCAACACCACTACGGTGTTGCAAGGCATTCTTCCTCAACACATTCTTCATCTTGGTGTTGAGACGTGCAAATTCATCAACACCACTACTGTGTTTCTAGGCATTCTTCCTCAACACATTTTCCTCTTGGTGTTGAGATGTGAAAATTACTCAACACCACTACTCTGTTGCTAGGCATGCTTCATAAACACATTCTTCCTCTTGGTGTTGAGACGTGCAAATTCCTCAATACCACTATTGTGTTGCTAGGCATGCTTCCTCAACACATTCTTCCTATTGATGTTGAGACGTGAAAATTCCTCAACACCACTACTGTTTTGCTAGGAATTCTTCCTCAACACATTTTCCTCTTGGTGTTGAGACGTGCAAATTCTTCAACACCACTACTTTGTTGCTAGTCATGCTTCCTCAATACATTCTTCCTCTTGGTGTTGAGACGTGCAAATTCGTCAACACCACTACTGTGTTTCTAGGCATGCTACCTCAACACATTATTCCTCTTGGTGTTGAGATGTGAAAATTCCTCAACACCACTACTGTGTTGCTAGGCATGCTTCATAAACACATTCTTCCTCTTGGTGTTGAGACGTGCAAATTCCTCAATACCACTATTGTGTTGCTAGGCATGCTTCCTCAACACATTCTTCCTCTTGCTGTTGAGACGTGTATTTCCTCAACACCACTACTGTGTTGCTAAGCATTCTTCCTCAACACATTTTCCTCTTGGTGTTGAGACGTGCAAATTCTTCAACACCACTACTTTGTTGCTAGTCATACTTCCTCAACACATTCTTCCTCTTAGTGTTGAGACGTGCAAATTCGTCAACACCACTACTGTGTTGCTAGGCATGCTACCTCAACACATTATTCCTCTTGGTGTTAAGATGTGAAAATTCCTCAACACCACTACTGTGTTGCTAGGCATGCTTCATAAACACATTCTTCCTCTTGGTGTTGAGACGTGCAAATTCCTCAATACAACTATTGTGTTGCTAGGCATGCTTCCTCAACACATTCTTCCTCTTGCTGTTGAGACGTGAAAATTCCTCAACACCACCACTGTGTTGCTAGGCATTCTTCCTCAACACATTTTCCTCTTGGTGTTGAGACGTGAAAATTCCTCAACACCACTACTGTGTTGCTAGGCATGCTTCCTCAACACATTTTCCTCTTGGTATTGAGACGTGCAAATTCCTCAACACCACTACTGTGTTTCTTCCTCAACACATTCTTCCTCTTGGTATTGATACGTTAAAATTCCTCAACACCACTACTGTGTTGCTAGGCATTCTTCCTCAACACATTCTTCATCTTGGTGTTGAGACGTGCAAATTCATCAACACCACTATTGTGTTTCTAGACATTCTTCCTCAACACATTTTCCTCTTGGTGTTGAGACGTGCAAATTCCTCAACACCACTACTGTGTTTCTAGGCATGCTTCCTCAACACATTTTCCTATTGGTGTTGAGACGTGCAAATTCCTCAACACCACTACTGTGTTTCTAGACATGCTTCCTCAATACATTCTTCATCTTGGTGTTGAGACGTGCAAATTCATCAACACCACTACTGTGTTTCTAGGCATGATTCCTCAACACATTCTTCATCTTGGTGTTGAGACGTGCAAATTCCTCAACACCACTACTGTGTTTCTTCCTCAACACATTCTTCCTCTTGGTATTGAGACGTGAAAATTCCTCAACACCACTACTGTGTTGCTAGGCATTCTTCCTTAACACATTCTTCATCTTGGTGCTGAGACGTGAAAATTCATCAACACCACTACTGTGTTTCTAGGCATTCTTCCTCAACACATTTTCCTCTTGGTGTTGAGATGTGCAAATTCTTCAACACCACTACTGTGTTGCTAGGCATGCTTCCTCAACACATTTTCCTCTTGGTGTTGAGACGTGCAAATTCCTCAACACCACTACTGTGTTTCTAGACATGCTTCCTCAACACATTCTTCATCTTGGTGTTGAGACGTGCAAATTCATCAACACCACTACTGTGTTTCTAGGCATGCTTCCTCAACACATTCTTCATCTTGGTGTTGAGACGTGCAAATTCCTCAACACCACTACTGTGTTTCTAGGCATGCTTCCTCAACACATTCTTTCTATTGGTGTTGATACGTGCAAATTCCTAACACCACTATTGTGTTGCTAGGCATGCTTACCCAACACATTCTTCCTCTTGGTGTTAAGACGTGCAAATTCCTCAACACCACTACTGTGATGCTAGGCATGCTTACCCAACACATTCTTCCTATTGGTGTTGAGACATGCAAATTCCTCAACACCATTATTGTGTTGTTAGGCATGCTTCCTTAACACATTCTTTCTCTTGGTGTTGAGACGTGCAAATTCCTCAACATCACTACTGTGTTGCTAGGCATTCTTCCTAAACACATTTTCCTCTTGGTGTTGAGACGTGCAAATTCATCAACACCACTACTGTGTTTCTAGGCATGCTTCCTCAACACATTCTTCATCTTGGTGTTGAGACGTGCAAATTCATCAACACCACTACTGTGTTTCTAGGCATTCTTCCTCAACACATTTTCCTCTTGGTGTTGAGACGTGCAAATTCCTCAACACCACTACTGTGTTGCTAGGCATGCTTCCTCAACACATTTTCCTCTTGGTGTTGAGACGTGCAAATTCCTCAACACCACTACTGTGTTTCTAGGCATGCTTCCTCAATACATTCTTCATCTTGGTGTTGAGACGTGCAAATTCATCAACACCACTACTGTGTTTCTAGGCATGCTTCCTCAACACATTCCGCATCTTGGTGTTGAGACGTGCAAATTCCTCAACACCAATACTGTTTTTCTAGGCATGCTTCCTCTACACATTCTTCCTCTTGGTGTTGATATGTGAAAATTCCTCAACACCACTACTGTGTTTCTTCCTCAACACATTCTTCCTCTTAGTATTGAGACGTGAAAATTCCTCAACGCCACTACTGTGTTTCTAGGCATTCTTCCTCAACACATTATTCATCTTGGTGTTGAGACTTGCAAATTCCTCAACACCATTACTGCGTTGCCAGGAATGCTTCCTCGACACATTCTTCCTCTTCGTGTTGAGACGTGCAAATTCCTCAACACCACTACTGTGTTGCTAGGCATGCTTCCTCAACACATTTTCCTCTTGGTGCTGATACGTGCAAATTCCTCAACACCACTACTGTGTTGCTAGGCATGCTTCCTCAACATATTTTATTCTTGGTGTTGAAACGTGTAAATTCCTCAACACCACTACTGTGTTTATATGCATGCTTCTTCAACACATTTTCCTCTTGGTGTTGAGACGTGCAAATACTTCAACACCACTACTTTGTTGCTAGTCATGCTTCCTCAACACATTCTTCCTCTTGGTGTTGAGACGTGCAAATTCGTCAACACCACTACTGTGTTGCTAGGCATGCTACCTCAACACATTATTCCTCTTGGTGTTGAGATGTGAAAATTCCTCAATACCACTACTGTGTTGCTAGGCATGCTTCATAAACACATTCTTCCTCTTGGTGTTGAGACGTGCAAATTCCTCAATACAACTATTGTGTTGCTAGGCATGCTTCCTCAACACATTCTTCCTCTTGCTGTTGAGACGTGAAAATTCCTCAACACCACCACTGTGTTGCTAGGCATTCTTCCTCAACACATTTTCCTCTTGGTGTTGAGACGTGAAAATTCCTCAACACCACTACTGTGTTGCTAGGCATGCTTCCTCAACACATTTTCCTCTTGGTATTGAGACGTGCAAATTCCTCAACACCACTACTGTGTTTCTTCCTCAACACATTCTTCCTCTTGGTATTGATACGTTAAAATTCCTCAACACCACTACTGTGTTGCTAGGCATTCTTCCTCAACACATTCTTCATCTTGGTGTTGAGACGTGCAAATTCATCAACACCACTATTGTGTTTCTAGACATTCTTCCTCAACACATTTTCCTCTTGGTGTTGAGACGTGCAAATTCCTCAACACCACTACTGTGTTTCTAGGCATGCTTCCTCAACACATTTTCCTATTGGTGTTGAGACGTGCAAATTCCTCAACACCACTACTGTGTTTCTAGACATGCTTCCTCAATACATTCTTCATCTTGGTGTTGAGACGTGCAAATTCATCAACACCACTACTGCGTTTCTAGGCATGATTCCTCAACACATTCTTCATCTTGGTGTTGAGACGTGCAAATTCTTCAACACCACTACTTTGTTGCTAGTCATACTTCCTCAACACATTCTTCCTCTTAGTGTTGAGACGTGCAAATTCGTCAACACCACTACTGTGTTGCTAGGCATGCTACCTCAACACATTATTCCTCTTGGTGTTAAGATGTGAAAATTCCTCAACACCACTACTGTGTTGCTAGGCATGCTTCATAAACACATTCTTCATCTTGGTGTTGAGACGTGCAAATTCCTCAATACCACTATTGTGTTGCTAGGCATGCTTCCTCAACACATTCTTCCTCTTGCTGTTGAGACGTGAAAATTCCTCAACACCACTACTGTGTTGCTAGGCATTCTTCCTCAACACATTTTCCTCTTTGTGTTGAGACGTGAAAATTCCTCAACACCACTACTGTGTTGCTAGGCATGCTTCCTCAACACATTTTCCTCTTGGTATTGAGACGTGCAAATTCCTCAACACCACTACTGTGTTTCTTCCTCAACACATTCTTCCTCTTGGTATTGAGACGTTAAAATTCCTCAACACCACTACTGTGTTGCTAGGCATTCTTCCTCAACACATTCTTCATCTTGGTGTTGAGACGTGCAAATTCATCAACACCACTATTGTGTTTCTAGGCATTCTTCCTCAACACATTTTCCTCTTGGTGTTGAGACGTGCAAATTCCTCAACACCACTACTATGTTTCTAGGCATGCTTCCTCAACACATTTTCCTATTGGTGTTGAGACGTGCAAATTCCTCAACACCACTACTGTGTTTCTAGACATGCTTCCTCAATACATTCTTCATCTTGGTGTTGAGACGTGCAAATTCATCAACACCACTACTGTGTTTCTAGGCATGATTCCTCAACACATTCTTCATCTTGGTGTTGAGACGTGCAAATTCCTCAACACCAATACTGTTTTGCTAGGCATGCTTCCTCAACACATTCTTCCTCTTGGTGTTGATATGTGCAAATTCCTCAACACCACTACTGTGTTTCTAGGCATGCTTCCTCAATACATTCTTCCTATTGGTGTTGATACGTGCAAATTCCTAAACACCACTACTGTGTTGCTAGGCATGCTTACCCAACACATTCTTCCTCTTGGTGTTGAGACGTGCAAATTTCTTCAACACCACTAATGTGATGCTAGGCATGCTTACCCAACACATTCTTCCTATTGGTGTTGAGACGTGCAAATTCCTCAACACCACTACTGTGTTTCTTCCTCAACACATTTTCCTCTTGGTGTTGAGACGTGCAAATTCCTCAACACCACTACTGTGTTTCTAGGCATGCTTCCGCAACATATTTTATTCTTGGTGTTGAAACGTGCGAATTCCTCAACACCACTACTGTGTTTATATGCATGCTTCTTCAACACATTTTCCTCTTGGTGTTGAGACGTGCAAATACTTCAACACCACTACTTTGTTGCTAGTCATGCTTCCTCAACACATTCTTCCTCTTGGTGTTGAGACGTGCAAATTCGTCAACACCACTACTGTGTTGCTAGGCATGCTACCTCAATACATTCTTCATCTTGGTGTTGAGACGTGCAAATTCATCAAGACCACTACTGTGTTTCTAGGCATGCTTCCTCAACACATTCTTCATCTTGGTGTTGAGACGTGCAAATTCCTCAACATCAATACTGTTTTTCTAGGCATGCTTCATCAACACATTCATCCCCTTGGTGTTGATATGTGCAACTTCCTCAACACCACTACTGTGTTTCTAGGCATGCTTCCTAAACACATTCTTCCTATTGGTGTTGATACGTGCAAATTCCTAAACACCACTACTGTGTTGCTAGGCATGCTTACCCAACACATTCTTCCTCTTGGTGTTGAGACGTGCAAATTCCTCAACACCACTACTGTGATGCTAGGCATGCTTACCCAACACATTCTTTTTATTGGTGTTGAGACGTGCAAATTCCTGAACACCATTATTGTGTTGTTAGGCATGCTTCCTTAACACATTCTTTCTCTTGGTGTTGAGACGTGCAAATTCCTCAACATCACTATTGTGTTTCTAGGCATGCTTCCTCAACATATTTTCTTCTTGGTGTTGAGACGTGCAAATTCCTCAACACCACCACTGTGTTGCTAGGCATGCTTCCTCAACACATTCTTCATCTTGGTATTGAGACGTGCAAATTACTCAACACCACTACTGTGTTTCTAGGCATGCTTCTTCAACACATTTTCCTCTTGGTGTTGAGACGTGCAAATTCTTCAACACCACTACTGTGTTTCTAGGCATGCTTCCTCAAAACATTTTCCTCTTGGTGTTGAGACGTGCAAATTCCTCAACACCACTACTGTGTTTCTTCCTCAACACATTCTTCCTCTTGGTATTGAGACGTGAAAATTCCTCAACACCACTACTGTGTTGCTAGGCATTCTTCCTCAACACATTCTTCATCTTGGTGCTGAGACGTGAAAATTCGTCAACACTACTACTGTGTTGCTAGGCATGCTAGCTTAACACATTATTCCTCTTGGTGTTGAGATGTGAAAATTCCTTAAAACCACTACTGTGTTGCTAGGCATGCTTCATAAACACATTCTTCCTCTTGGTGTTGAGACATGCAAATTCCTCAATACCACTATTGTGTTACTAGGCATGCTTCCTCAACACATTCTTCCTCTTGCTGTTGAGACGTGAAAATTCCTCAACACCACTACGGTGTTGCTAGACATTCTTCCTCAACACATTTTCCTCTTGGTGTTGAGACGTGAAAATTCTTCAACACCACTACTGTGTTGCTAGGCATGCTTCCTCAACACATTTTCCTCTTGGTGTTGAGACTTGCAAATTCCTCAGCACCACTACTGTGTTTCTTCCTCAACACATTCTTCCTCTTGGTATTGAAACGTTAAAATTCCTCAACACCACTACTGTGTTTCTAGGCATTCGACCTCAACACATTCTTCATCTTGGTGTTGAGACGTGCAAATTCATCAACACCACTATTGTGTTGCTAGGCATGCTTCCTCAACATATTTTCCTCTTGGTGTTGAGACGTGCAAATTCCTCAACACCACTACTGTGTTTCTAGACATGCTTCCTCAATAGATTCTTCATCTTGGTGTTGAGACGTGCAAATTCCTCAACACCACTACTGTGTTTCTAGGCATGCTTCCTCAATACATTCTTCATCTTGGTGTTGAGACGTGCAAATTCATCAACACCACTACTGTGTTTCTAGGCATGCTTCCTCAACACATTCTTCATCTTGGTATTGAGACGTGAAAATTCCTCAACACCACTACTGTGTTGCTAAGCATTCTTCCACAAAACATTCTTCATCTTGGTGTTGAGACTTGCAAATTCCTCAACACCATTACTGCGTTTTCAGGCATGCTTCCTCGACACATTCTTCCTCTTGGTGTTGAGACGTGCTAATTCCTCAACAACACTACTGTGTTGCTAGGCATGCTTCCTCAACATATTTTATTCTTGGTGTTGAGACGTGCAAATTCCTCAACACCACTACTGTGTTTATAGGCATGCTTCTTCAACACATTTTCTTCTTGGTGTTGAGACGTGCAAATACTTCAACACCACTACTTTGTTCCTAGTCATGCTTCCTCAACACATTCTTCCTCTTGGTGTTAAGACGTGCAAATTCGTCAACACCACTACTGTGTTGCTATGCATGCTACCTCAAGACATTATTCCTCTTGGTGTTGAGATGTGAAAATTCCTCAACACCACTACTATGTTTCTAGGCATGCTTCATAAACACATTCTTCCTCTTGGTGTTGAGACGTGCAAATTCCTCAATACCACTATTGTGTTGCTAGGCATGCTTCCTCAACACATTCTTCCTCTTGCTGTTGAGACGTGAAAATTCCTCAACACCACTACTGTGTTGCTAGGCATTCTTCCTCAACACATTTTCCTCTTTGTGTTGAGACGTGAAAATTCCTCAACACCACTACTGTGTTGCTAGGCATGCTTCCTCAACACATTTTCCTCTTGGTATTGAGACGTGCAAATTCCTCAACACCACTACTGTGTTTCTTCCTCAACACATTCTTCCTCTTGGTATTGAGACGTTAAAATTCCTCAACACCACTACTGTGTTGCTAGGCATTCTTCCTCAACACATTCTTCATCTTGGTGTTGAGACGTGCAAATTCATCAACACCACTATTGTGTTTCTACGCATTCTTCCTCAACACATTTTCCTCTTGGTGTTGAGACGTGCAAATTCCTCAACACCACTACTGTGTTTCTAGGCATGCTTCCTCAACACATTTTCCTATTGGTGTTGAGACGTGCAAATTCCTCAACACCACTACTGTGTTTCTAGACATGCTTCCTCAATACATTCTTCATCTTGGTGTTGAGACGTGCAAATTCATCAACACCACTACTGCGTTTCTAGGCGTGATTCCTCAACACACTCTTCATCTTGGTGTTGAGACGTGCAAATTCCTCAACACCAATACTGTTTTGCTAGGCATGCTTCCTCAACACATTCTTCCTCTTGGTGTTGATATGTGCAAATTCCTAAACACCACTACTGTGTTGCTAGGCATGCTTACCCAACACATTCTTCCTCTTGGTGTTGAGACGTGCAAATTTCTTCAACGACACTAATGTGATGCTAGGCATGCTTACCCAACACATTCTTCCTATTGGTGTTGAGACGTGCAAATTCCTCAACACCACTACTGTGTTTCTTCCTCAACACATTTTCCTCTTGGTGTTGAGACGTGCAAATTCCTCAACACCACTACTGTGTTTCTAGGCATGCTTCCGCAACATATTTTATTCTTGGTGTTGAAACGTGCGAATTCCTCAACACCACTACTGTGTTTATATGCATGCTTCTTCAACACATTTTCCTCTTGGTGTTGAGACGTGCAAATACTTCAACACCACTACTTTGTTGCTAGTCATGCTTCCTCAACACATTCTTCCTCTTGGTGTTGAGACGTGCAAATTCGTCAACACCACTACTGTGTTGCTAGGCATGCTACCTCAACACATTATTCCTCTTGGTGTTGAGATGTGAAAATTCCTCAACACCACTACTGTGTTGCTAGGCATGCTTCATAAACACATTCTTCCTCTTGGTGTTGAGACGTGCAAATTCCTCAATACCACTATTGTGTTGCTAAGCATGCTTCCTCAACACATTCTTCCTCTTGCTGTTGAGACGTGAAAATTCCTCAACACCACTATTGTGTTGCTAGGCATTCTTCCTCAACACATTTTCCTCTTGCTGTTGAGACGTGCAAATTTCTCAACACCACTACTGTGTTGCTAGGCATGCTTCCTCAACACATTTTCCTCTTGGTGTTGAGACGTGCAAATTCCTCAACACCACTACTGTGTTTCTTCCTCAACACATTCTTCCTCTTGGTATTTAGATGTTAAAATTCCTCAACACCACTACTGTGTTGCTAAGCATGCTTCCTCAACACATTCTTCCTCTTGCTGTTGAGACGTGAAAATTCCTCAACACCACTACTGTGTTGCTAGGCATTCTTCCTCAACACATTTTCCTCTTGGTGCTGAGACATGCAAATTCCTCAATACCACTACTGTGTTGCTAGGCATGCTTCCTCGACACATTTTCCTCTTGGTTTTGAGACGTGCAAATTCCTCAACACCACTACTGTGTTTCTTCCTCAACACATTCTTCCTCTTGGTGTTGAGACGTTAAAATTCCTCAACACCACTACTGTGTTGCTAGGCATTCTTCCTCAACACATTATTCATCTTGGTGTTGAGACGTGCAAATTCATCAACACCACTATTGTGTTTCTAAGCATTCTTCCTAAACACATTTTCCTCTTGGTGTTGAGACGTGCAAATTCCTCAACACCACTACTGTGTTTCTTCCTCAACACATTCTTCCTCTTGGTATTGAGACGTGAAAATTCCTCAACACCACTACTGTGTTGCTAGGCATTCTTCCTTAACACATTCTTCATCTTGGTGCTGAGACGTGAAAATTCATCAACACCACTACTGTGTTTCTAGGCATTCTTCCTCAACACATTTTCCTCTTGGTGTTGAGATGTGCAAATTCTTCAACACCACTACTGTGTTGCTAGGCATGCTTCCTCAACACATTTTCCTCTTGGTGTTGAGACGTGCAAATTCCTCAACACCACTACTGTGTTTCTAGGCATGCTTCCTCAATACATTCTTCATCTTGGTGTTGAGACGTGCAAATTCATCAACACCACTACTGTGTTTCTAGGCATGCTTCCTCAACACATTCCGCATCTTGGTGTTGAGACGTGCAAATTCCTCAACACCAATACTGTTTTTCTAGGCATGCTTCCTCTACACATTCTTCCTCTTGGTGTTGATATGTGAAAATTCCTCAACACCACTACTGTGTTTCTTCCTCAACACATTCTTCCTCTTAGTATTGAGACGTGAAAATTCCTCAACGCCACTACTGTGTTTCTAGGCATTCTTCCTCAACACATTATTCATCTTGGTGTTGAGACTTGCAAATTCCTCAACACCATTACTGCGTTGCCAGGAATGCTTCCTCGACACATTCTTCCTCTTCGTGTTGAGACGTGCAAATTCCTCAACACCACTACTGTGTTGCTAGGCATGCTTCCTCAACACATTTTCCTCTTGGTGCTGATACGTGCAAATTCCTCAACACCACTACTGTGTTGCTAGGCATGCTTCCTCAACATATTTTATTCTTGGTGTTGAAACGTGTAAATTCCTCAACACCACTACTGTGTTTATATGCATGCTTCTTCAACACATTTTCCTCTTGGTGTTGAGACGTGCAAATACTTCAACACCACTACTTTGTTGCTAGTCATGCTTCCTCAACACATTCTTCCTCTTGGTGTTGAGACGTGCAAATTCGTCAACACCACTACTGTGTTGCTAGGCATGCTACCTCAATACATTCTTCATCTTGGTGTTGAGACGTGCAAATTCATCAAGACCACTACTGTGTTTCTAGGCATGCTTCCTCAACACATTCTTCATCTTGGTGTTGAGACGTGCAAATTCCTCAACATCAATACTGTTTTTCTAGGCATGCTTCATCAACACATTCATCCCCTTGGTGTTGATATGTGCAACTTCCTCAACACCACTACTGTGTTTCTAGGCATGCTTCCTAAACACATTCTTCCTATTGGTGTTGATACGTGCAAATTCCTAAACACCACTACTGTGTTGCTAGGCATGCTTACCCAACACATTCTTCCTCTTGGTGTTGAGACGTGCAAATTCCTCAACACCACTACTGTGATGCTAGGCATGCTTACCCAACACATTCTTTTTATTGGTGTTGAGACGTGCAAATTCCTGAACACCATTATTGTGTTGTTAGGCATGCTTCCTTAACACATTCTTTCTCTTGGTGTTGAGACGTGCAAATTACTCAACATCACTATTGTGTTTCTAGGCATGCTTCCTCAACATATTTTCTTCTTGGTGTTGAGACGTGCAAATTCCTCAACACCACCACTGTGTTGCTAGGCATGCTTCCTCAACACATTCTTCATCTTGGTATTGAGACGTGCAAATTACTCAACACCACTACTGTGTTTCTAGGCATGCTTCTTCAACACATTTTCCTCTTGGTGTTGAGACGTGCAAATTCTTCAACACCACTACTGTGTTTCTAGG
>NW_020645483.1:173036-185995 GCF_003573695.1 Papaver somniferum
TCAACACCACTACTGTGTTGCTAGGCATGCTTCCTCAACACATTTTCCTCTTGGTGTTGAGACGTGCAAATTCCTCAACACCACTACTGTGTTTCTAGGCATGCTTCCTCAATACATTCTTCATCTTGGTGTTGATATGTGAAAATTCCTCAACACCACTACTGTGTTTCTAGGCATGCTTCCTCAATACATTCTTCATCTTGGTGTTGATATGTGAAAATTCCTCAACACCACTACTGTGTTTCTTCCTCAACACATTCTTCCTCTTAGTATTGAGACGTGAAAATTCCTCAACGCCACTACTGTGTTGCTAGGCATTCTTCCTCAACACATTATTCATCTTGGTGTTGAGACTTGCAAATTCCTCAACACCATTACTGCGTTGCCAGGAATGCTTCCTCGACACATTCTTCCTCTTCGTGTTGAGACGTGCAAATTCCTCAACACCACTACTGTGTTGCTAGGCATGCTTCCTCAACACATTTTCCTCTTGGTGTTGATACGTGCAAATTCCTCAACACCACTACTGTGTTGCTAGGCATGATTCCTCAACATATTTTATTCTTGGTGTTGAAACGTGCAAATTCCTCAACACCACTACTGTGTTTATATGCATGCTTCTTCAACACATTTTCCTCTTGGTGTTGAGACGTGCAAATACTTCAACACCACTACTTTGTTGCTAGTCATGCTTCCTCAACACATTCTTCCTCTTGGTGTTGAGACGTGCAAATTCGTCAACACCACTACTGTGTTGCTAGGCATGCTACCTCAACACATTATTCCTCTTGGTGTTGAGATGTGAAAATTCCTCAATACCACTACTGTGTTGCTAGGTATGCTTCATAAACACATTCTTCCTCTTGGTGTTAAGACGTGCAAATTACTAAATACCACTATTGTGTTGCTAAGCATGTTTCCTCAACACATTCTTCTTCTTTCTGTTGAGACGTGAAAATTCCTCAACACCACTACTGTGTTGCTAGACATTCTTCCTCAACACATTTTCCTCTTGGTGTTGAGACGTGCAAATTCCTCAACACCACTACTGTATTTCTAGGCATCCTTCCTCAACACATTTTCCTCTTGGTGTTGAGACGTGCAAATTCCTCAACACCACTACTGTGTTTCTTCCTCAACACATTCTTCCTCTTGGTATTGAGACGTGAAAATTCCTCAACACCACTATTGTGTTGCTAGGCATTCTTCCTCAACACATTCTTCATCTTGGTGTTGAGACGTGCAAATTCATAAACACCACTACTCTGTTTCTAGGAATTCTTCCTCAACACATTTTCCTCTTGGTGTTGAGATGTGAAAATTCCTCAACACCACTACTGTGTTGCTAGGCATGCTTCATAAACACATTCTTCCTCTTGGTGTTGAGACGTGCAAATTCCTCAATACCACTATTGTGTTGCTAGGCATGCTTCATCAACACATTCTTCCTCTTGCTGTTGAGACGTGTATTTCCTCAACACCACCACTGTGTTGCTAAGCATTCTTCCTCAACACATTTTCCTCTTGGTGTTGAGACGTGCAAATTCTTCAACACCACTACTTTGTTGCTAGTCATACTTCCTCAACACATTCTTCCTCTTAGTGTTGAGACGTGCAAATTCGTCAACACCACTACTGTGTTGCTAGGCATGCTACCTCAACACATTATTCCTCTTGGTGTTAAGATGTGAAAATTCCTCAACACCACTACTGTGTTGCTAGGCATGCTTCATAAACACATTCTTCCTCTTGGTGTTGAGACGTGCAAATTCCTCAATACAACTATTGTGTTGCTAGGCATGCTTCCTCAACACATTCTTCCTCTTGCTGTTGAGACGTGAAAATTCCTCAACACCACCACTGTGTTGCTAGGCATTCTTCCTCAACACATTTTCCTCTTGGTGTTGAGACGTGAAAATTCCTCAACACCACTACTGTGTTGCTAGGCATGCTTCCTCAACACATTTTCCTCTTGGTATTGAGACGTGCAAATTCCTCAACACCACTACTGTGTTTCTTCCTCAACACATTCTTCCTCTTGGTATTGATACGTTAAAATTCCTCAACACCACTACTGTGTTGCTAGGCATTCTTCCTCAACACATTCTTCATCTTGGTGTTGAGACGTGCAAATTCATCAACACCACTATTGTGTTTCTAGGCATTCTTCCTCAACACATTTTCCTCTTGGTGATGAGACGTGCAAATTCCTCAACACCACTACTGTGTTTCTAGGCATGCTTCCTCAACACATTTTCCTATTGGTGTTGAGACGTGCAAATTCCTCAACACCACTACTGTGTTTCTAGACATGCTTCCTCAATACATTCTTCATCTTGGTGTTGAGACGTGCAAATTCATCAACACCACTACTGCGTTTCTAGGCATGATTCCTCAACACATTCTTCATCTTGGTGTTGAGACGTGCAAATTCTTCAACACCACTACTTTGTTGCTAGTCATACTTCCTCAACACATTCTTCCTATTAGTGTTGAGACGTGCAAATTCGTCAACACCACTACTGTGTTGCTAGGCATGCTACCTCAACACATTATTCCTCTTGGTGTTAAGATGTGAAAATTCCTCAACACCACTACTGTGTTGCTAGGCATGCTTCATAAACACATTCTTCCTCTTGGTGTTGAGACGTGCAAATTCCTCAATACCACTATTGTGTTGCTAGGCATGCTTCCTCAACACATTCTTCCTCTTGCTGTTGAGACGTGAAAATTCCTCAACACCACCACTTTGTTGCTAGGAATTCTTCCTCAACACATTTTCCTCTTGGTGTTGAGACGTGAAAATTCCTCAACACCACTACTGTGTTGCTAGGCATGCTTCCTCAACACATTTTCCTCTTGGTATTGAGACGTGCAAATTCCTCAACACCACTACTGTGTTTCTTCCTCAACACATTCTTTCTCTTGGTATTGATACGTTAAAATTCCTCAACACCACTTCTGTGTTGCTAGGAATTCTTCCTCAACACATTCTTCATCTTGGTGTTGAGACGAGCAAATTCATCAACACCACTATTGTGTTTCTAGGCATTCTTCCTCAACACATTTTCCTCTTGGTGTTGAGACGTGCAAATTCCTCAACACCACTACTGTGTTTCTAGGCATGCTTCCTCAACACATTTTCCTATTGGTGTTGAGACGTGCAAATTCCTCAACACCACTACTGTGTTTCTAGACATGCTTCCTCAATACATTCTTCATCTTGGTGTTGAGACGTGCAAATTCATCAACACCACTACTGCGTTTCTAGGCATGATTCCTCAACACATTCTTCATCTTGGTGTTGAGACGTGCAAATTCTTCAACACCACTACTTTGTTGCTAGTCATACTTCCTCAACACATTCTTCCTCTTAGTGTTGAGACGTGCATATTCGTCAACACCACTATTGTGTTGCTAGGCATGCTACCTCAACACATTATTCCTCTTGGTGTTAAGATGTGAAAATTCCTCAATACCACTACTGTGTTGCTAGGCATGCTTCATAAACACATTCTTCCTCTTGGTGTTGAGACGTGCAAATTCCTCAATACCACTATTGTGTTGCTAGGCATGCTTCCTCAACACATTCTTCCTCTTGCTGTTTGATGAGTGCCAAATAATGTATATATTTATCCCTTTTTGTTGGCATTTAACTCATCTTTTGTGCATTAATTCTACATTTTATCCCATATTCTGTATTTTCATTGTTTTCAAGAATAAATATTTTTCTTACTTAATTTTGCATTTTTAGGTAATAAATAAAGTCTGGATGAATTGCGAAGCGGAATAGAGCAGAAAAGTAGTGAAAAGCCGGGAGGAATCACGCAAGGAAGCCGCGAAGAATGGTGCGCACAAGACCAAAAAGCTAGGAATGGGCTCAAGAAGGAAGAATTGTTCTTAAAGAAGATATGGGCTTGGCATACCCAAGGCCCAAAACCCTTACCCAAACCCATTTTCTATATCCAAGCCCGTCTCGGATTTCAGCCGTCAGATCGAAGCATTTCAGCATCCTACGGTCGCTCCATCATCGCACATCAAACTCCGAAGCCCCCGCTTTACATCGCAACGCCCATCTCCATCTTGGATCGTCCGTTTTGCTACATCCCTTCATCCGACGGTCGCTCCACGCTTACCTCCGTATCGCCATTGGATCCACCTACCATCTTCCCATCCATCGGTCCAGCTTCGCGAAACATCAAAATCCTCTACACCTGCTCAACACCCTAGTACCTAATACCTATACCCATTGCCAAACACACCCTTCCTCAAACCCCATCGACACCATCTTTCCCCCACCCCCCCTCTCTGCAACAGTACCACCATGTCCGTCTCCATCACCACCATCTTCTCCCCAAATCACTCCACCATCTACGCCACCAAATCACTCTACTCTACCTATAACCAAAAACCCATCATCACTATCACGTTTTACCTCTTTTTCATCAACTAATCTCCTCAATTTCTCATCTCTCATCACTGAAACCCTAGGTGAGAAATTGAAGATATAAGTTGATGTTAGAGCAGCAATTGGAGCAGGAGATGAACGAGAAGAAGTAATTGGAGAGTGGGTCGACGAGATAGAGTGAGTATCTCATCAAAATTAGGTAAACCAAATTTACCTAATTTTCTGTTTTTGGGGAAAAGGGGCTGTGAACCCTAAACTGATATTTGGGGGGTATAAATTGGTATTATGTGGTGTGTGTGAAGGACACTGTGTATCTCTCTGGATTAGCCAGTAGAGAATTGAGACAATTTTTAGTTAATGAATTTCAATTTCAGTCTTCTTATGCAATTAACAGTTGATTGTTATGTTATGTTTGAATTATTTCTGTATGATGAATGCTTGTGTTTGTAACATGTTGAGCATGAGCTAAGTAGCACTAAGCTAAGGCTCTGTTGAAGCCTTGTGTACTGTCAATTGACAGGTTGCTAGGATAGTTCTCCTGATGTATGTTTTGATTGAGCAAATGGGAGATACCAATGCTCATAGTGCCTGTGATTGGCTGTGCTGTCAAAAGACAGCCAATGCTAGGGGCAAACTATTGAGCAATTTAGTATTCTTCTATTTCTAGATGTATGCATAGGATTTTTAACTCAACCTAGAAACATGTTGTTTGATTAGGACACAAGGTGGATCCTAAGCCTTGGCTTAACCACCAATCCCTTTGCAGTCACCTCTATTCAGTTCTATTTTGCTTCCTGATCAGTTATTCTCCTTGCCTGTTTTTCTTGTTTAAATTCCTGCAATTTGTAGCTGTTGTGCACTGAAATCAGTGCACAATACTCACCTTGCCCTTGGCTTATAGCCTTGGTTCCTTGCTATTGTTATTCTGCTGTGCTGCTTTGTTGTGTAACTGTTTTAGTTCTTTGAATCTGCCACATTACCTTGCTTTGCTCACTGCCATAGTGCCCTGTCTCCATTGTTAGCTTAGGTTTCTCTCTAGTTTGATCCCACTCCCTGTGGACTTTCCCCTGCTTACCTTCTATATCATAACTTGGCCTTGTATACTTGCAAGCTTCGGTGCTTCTTTGCCAGGCACACACCAAGTTTTTGGCGCCGCTGCCGGGGAGTGGTGTTGCCACTGCTGAGTTCCATTAGCATCTCTTCCTTGCAATCATTGCAGGCCTGCTTCACTATCATTGCAACCCTCTGCTTGCAAACATTGCAGCAGATCATTGCATACTTGCCTGACTATCTTTGCAGGGTTGGCCTGACTATCTTGGCTGACTATCTTTGCACTCTGTGATCATTGCAGGTACCACCTTGGCTGTGCTGCTGCTGCTGGTGCCTTCTTTGCCAAAGCCTGCTGCTGCTGTTGCTGCTGCTACTGCTGCTGTTGCTGCTGCCAAGCTGTGCTGTGCTGTTGCTGCCAAGCCAAAGCCTGCTGCTGCCAACTGAAGCTGTCAACTGGGCTCGCCTATTTCTGTTTCTGCCGGGCTTGTGCACGCTCTGCTGCTGGGCTCTGTTCCAACCTTTGTTGCTGGGCTTGAACCAACTGAGCTGGGCTTAGTAACCTCAATTTCGCTGGGCTTGCAACTTCTGCTCCTGGGCTTGCCCTTTTCTGCTGGGCTTCGCTGCAGATTCTGCTGGGCCTGTGTTGCTGAGTCACTTCAATTGCTGCTGGGCTTGAACGTGAGCTGCTTAGGACGATCATAAAGCCCAACTGGGCTGTGCAACTAAAAGGGGACTAAAAGCCTATTTTTGGGCTTCCCTCCAAAAACCAAGTAAGCCTAACCCATGAGTTAACCCACTTGGGCCTCATTTAAATTCAAATTCGGGCTTGTAATAATTAATTTAATTATTTATTTGGGATTGTAATAATTTTTATTTATTTTCTTTTTCTTTTTTTCTTATATTTGGGACTGTAATTATTTTTTTTGTTTTTTATTTTTCTTTTATTTTTCTTTTTCTTTTATGGGCTTGTCTTAATTATTATTATTGTTTTTATTTTCTTTTATGAGTTGTGCTAATTTATGCTAGGTTTAGTTCAAAATTTTTTCCAAAGCCCAATTTTAAACCAAAAACAAAATCCCTTATTAAAACCAAAACCCATTCAAAACCAAATCTTCATAACCCTTGTGGGCCAAATTGTTTCCGATTGCTCTGTCTGACCAAAATGTTAGTTATGGTACCTACTAGGACATGATTGTGACCTACAGAGACCAAACAAACAGACTTGTTAGAATTAACCCAGACGAACCTATCGAAATTCTAAGTTCTGAGGGAGACAGTCCAGATCAACCAGAAACAATGGGAGAACCCCGTACCCTCAAGGATTATATGTACCCAACTAGATCCAGTCAACCTTCTTGTATTGTGCTACCCGAGGCTAACGGCCATTATGAGCTGAAATCAAGCACAATACAGATGCTTCCTATTTTTAGAGGTGTTGAGAATGAAAACCCGTACCACCACGTGAGAGAATTCGAGGAAATTTGTGGAACTCTGCGTTTCACTCAAATGACCGACGAAACCCTGAAGTTAAGGCTTTTTCCTTTCTCCCTGAAAGATAAGGCAAAGGCCTGGCTCTATGCTTTACAGCCTCAATCCATCATGACATGGGATGACCTCATAAAGGAGTTTTTCAAAAAGTTTTTCCCGAACCACAAGACTGCGACAATTCGTCAAAGTCTGAATAGCTTTGTGCAATTAGAAGATGAGACCTTAGCTAGATACTTGGAGAGATTCAATGAATTATTGCTCCAATGTCCCCATCATGGTTTTGAAAAATGGAGACTTGTGCAAATTTTGTATGAAGGTCTAGATGTGTCCACCCGAACAACGGTTGAGTCGATGTGTAATGGTTTATTCGTAGACAAAACTGCTGATGCGTCTTGGGACTTCTTGATTGAAGTAGCTGAAAAGACGCAACAGTGGGAATCCATCCGTGAAACCAGAAAGACTACATCCGAAGCAAAGGCTTTTAGGATTGAAGCGGATTTCGAGGGAAGAGCAAACATGGCATCAATAATTAGGAGATTAGAAGAGTTAGAACTACATAAAAATTCAAAACCTTCCACCACTACTCTCCGAGAACATGTCGCTTCGTCTGTTTGTGCCGCTTGTAACGATCCCAACCATCAATTCCAAAATTGTCCCGATTTGCTTGCAGTCCAGGAATCTAGGCTTGAACAGGCACATGCCATGTTTCAAAAACCAGAGCATAACCCTTATTCACAGACCTACAATCCAGGATGGAGAAACCACCCTAACTTTTCATGGTCCAAAGGCCCCACTCAGGGAGGACCATCTCAACCCAATCAGAGCTATCAAAACAATCAGGGATATCAGAACAATCAAGGTTATCAACACCCGAGAAACCCTCAACAACAATCAAACTCTCAACAACAATCATATCCTCAACACAATACCGACAAGAGATTATCCACCCTAGAGGAAATGTTCCAGAGTTTGATGCAAAGTCAGAAAAATCTTGATCAAAAGATGGATCAAATGTGTGAGAGAGAAAAGGGTAAACTTCCGAGCCAACCCCAACAAAATCCAAAGAGGATATTTCAAACAGGCACAACATCCTGCACTGAAACCTCAGCCGATCAAATCCATGCCATTACCACCCTCCGAAGTGGTAAAGTCATCGAGAACAACGTGGGCGAACCTAATGAATCTGATACAAATTCCACGCTGTCTCCACAACCCCAGAAAACCAAAGAATCTGAGCAAGTTGGAAAGCCTGACAATTCTACTGCTGTGAATGTCCCTTTGCCAACTCATTCTCCTGTTGCCCCATTTCCTCAAAGATTGATCTATCAACAGAAAAATACCCATTACAATGAGATGTTAGATCTGTTCAAGAGAGTCAACATCAACATTCCTTTTCTTGAAGCAATCAAGCAAATCCCTGCTTATGCCAAATTCCTCAAAGACTTGTGTACTCAAAAGCGCAAGCTCAATGTGCAAAAACGTGCTTTCTTAGATGAGCAGGTGAGTTCCATCATTCTGAACAAAACTCCACCCAAGTTTAGCGATCCAGGATGTCCAACAATTTCTTGCACTATAGGAGAACACACGGTCAATAAGGCGTTATTAGACCTAGGTGCAAGTGTTAACCTACTGCCATATTCTGTTTATGAGCAGTTAGGTCTTGGGGAGTTGAAACCAACATCTATCACTCTACAACTGGCAGACCGATCTGTCAAGATTCCTCGTGGAGTGGTCGAAGACGTTTTGATCAAGGTTGACAAATTCTATTTTCCCGTAGACTTCATTGTCTTAGACACTCAACCTGTACAAAACCCAGACTGTCACATTCCTGTCATATTAGGACGTCCTTTCTTGGCTACGTCCAACGCGATCATTAATTGTCGTAATGGAGTATTGAAACTGTCTTTTGGCAACATGACGGTAGAATTGAATGTGTTCGATATTAGTCAACAACCTGTGAATCTTGATGATGATGATGTGCATGAAGTTAATATGATTGAAGGATTAATGCAAGATTCATTGACTAACATTCTATCCGTCGACCCCTTTCAAGCATGTATGGAGAACTTTAACCCAGATTCCTATGATGATGCATACTGTAGTGACGTCCTATCTCTGCTCGAATCTGTACCTCAAATGGACATCACTGAAAGGAAATATGAAGTGGAACCACCCTTACTCTCTGATTCCAAGCTTATTCCATCCATTGTTGAGCCACCCAAGCTTGAATTGAAAACATTGCCTAGTACGTTGAAGTACGCATTCCTAGGTTCTTCTGATACTTTACCCGTCATTATTTCATCATGTTTAGACACGGAACAGGAAAGTAAGCTTTTAGAAGTACTTAAGGAACACAAAGAGGCCTTAGGATGGACCATCTCAGATCTCAAAGGAATTAGTCCCACCATTTGCATGCACCACATTAACCTTGAAGAGAATGCCAAACCATCTAGGGAAATGCAAAGGAGACTTAATCCTAACATGAGAGATGTAGTCAAAGGAGAGATCCTGAAACTACTTGATGCGGGTATCATATACCCAATTCCCGATAGCAAATGGGTTAGTCCCATTCAAGTTGTGCCTAAGAAGTCAGGCATTACTGTAGTTCAGAACGACAAGAATGAAATAGTCCCTACTCGTACAACCACAGGATGGCGAGTATGCATCGACTACAGGAAGTTGAACACAGTAACAAGGAAGGATCACTTCCCGCTCCCTTTCATTGACCAAATGCTAGAACGTGTGTCTGGACACAGTCACTACTGTTTTCTAGATGGCTTTTCCGGTTATAACCAAATTCACATTGCCCCAGAAGATCAGGAAAAAACTACATTCACGTGTCCATTTGGGACGTTTGCTTATAGATGTATGCCCTTCGGGTTGTGTAATGCACCTGCTACTTTTCAGCGTTGCATGATGAGCATTTTTTCTGACATGATAGATAGTTTTCTCGAGATCTTTATGGATGATTTCCCTGTTTTTGGTTCCTCGTTTGACGAATGTTTGAAGCATCTTGCCCTCGTGATATCCAGCTGTAAAGAAAAGAACCTTGTTTTTAAATTGGGAAAAATGCCATTTTATGGTGAATTCAGGAATAGTTCTAGGACACATCATCTCAGAAAAAGGAATTGAAGTGGATAAAGCTAAAGTTGACCTCATTCAACATCTACCACAACCTCGCTCTGTGAAGGAGATCAGATCATTTCTAGGTCATGCTGGTTTTTACCGGCGATTCATCAAAGATTTCAGCAAAATCTCCAGACCTCTGTGCAGTCTTCTCTCCAAAGATGTTGCCTTCAATTTCGATGCTGCTTGTGTGAGGGCATGGGAGGAATTAAAAACCCTTCTCACCACCGCTCCTATAGTCCGACCACCCGATTGGAAGCTTCCGTTCGAACTTATGTGTGATGCCTCTGATTATGCTGTTGGTGCTGTTTTAGGACAGCGAGTTGATAGACTACCATATGTGATATACTATGCTAGCAAAACCCTTAATGATGCCCAACTCAATTATTCAACTACCGAGAAGGAATTGCTTGCCGTCGTTTTCGCATTAGACAAGTTTAGATCTTATCTGATAGGATCTAAGATCATCATATACACTGACCATGCGGCTTTGAAGTATCTTCTTTCCAAGAAGGATGCTAAAGCTCGCCTTATTCGATGGATACTCTTATTACAGGAATTCGATCTCGAAATCCGTGATAAGAAAGGTTGTGAGAATGTGGTTGCTGATCATTTGTCTAGATTAACTTTAGAGTCTATTGATGAATGTGAGCTGATTAGAGAATCATTCCCAGATGAACAGCTGATGTCTATCTCATACCTACCATGGTTTGCTGATATTGTTAACTACCTCGCTACAGGTAGGATGCCCTCACGTTGGTCGAGACAAGACCGCTCTAAATTCCTGGCTGAAGTCAAACATTTCCTTTGGGATGACCCATATTTGTTTAAGTACTGCCCAGACCAAATCATTAGGAGATGTGTCCCCAACACCGAACAGAAAGATGTGATATCTTTCTGTCATGACCAAGCATGTGGAGGCCATTTCAGTGCCAAGAAAACCGCTGCAAAGATCTTGCAGTGTGGACTCTATTGGCCATCATTGTTCAAGGATTGACATGATTATTGTGTTGCTTGTGAACGCTGTCAAAAGCTAGGAAGCATTTCGAGGAGAAACATGATGCCATTGAACCCCATTTTGATTGTGGAGATTTTTGATGTTTGGGGGATAGACTTCATGGGTCCATTTCCCATGTCTGAGAGCAAGTTGTACATCCTAGTCGCAGTTGATTACGTTTCTAAGTGGGTAGAAGCCATAGCAACCAGAACAAATGACCACAAGGTGGTACTTTCATTTCTAAAGGAAAACATATTTGCACGTTTTGGTACCCCTAGAGCTATCATCAGTGACGGCGGTTCACATTTTCGTAACAAGTACTTTGAGTCTTTAGTACGCAAGTATGGCATAACTCACAAGGTTGCTACTCCGTACCACCCTCAGACTAGTGGACAAGTGGAAGTGTCTAATAGGGAAATTAAGCACATTCTGGAGAAGACGGTCAACCCGTCCAGGAAAGATTGGTCATTGAGATTGAATGATGCTTTGTGGGCCTATAGAACAGCTTATAAGACACCAATTGGCATGTCCCCCTATCGTCTAGTGTATGGAAAGTCGTGCCATCTACCTGTGGAATTAGAACATCGTGCCTATTGGGCAATCAAAGAGCTGAACTTTTCTCTGGACGAAGCTGGAATTCAAAGGAAACTTCAATTCAACGAGTTGGAAGAATTGAGAAATGAGGCTTATGACAGTGCCAAGCTGTACAAGCAAAAGATGAAGATATTTCATGATAAGCGTATTCTGCGCAAATCCTTCACTCCTGGTCAGAAAGTCTTGCTGTATGACTCCCGATTACATCTTTTTCCAGGAAAACTGCGTTCCAGATGGAAGGGACCGTACCTAGTACGCACAGTTTTTCCTCATGGAGCTGTAGAGCTGGAGGATGTCTCCACCAAGAACGTTTTCAAAGTCAACGGGCAGAGATTAAAGCCATTCCTTGAGCCATTTCCACCCGACATTGAAACAACCAACCTGGAGGACCCAGTCTATGTGGACTAAACTGGTCCACTCTTTCCCTAAAAACCAAAATTTTTCGTTTTCCCAACAAAACCAAATTTTTTCCAAAAAGTCCAATCCCATTAAAAACCAAAATTTTCTTGTAGATAATGTGTTAGTTAAATTTCCTTTTGTATATATTGTGCTCATCCATTGTGACTCCTACTATGATGGATTTTTGCCTTGAATAACGGAGTTTTAATCGAGCTGCCGCCGTCCAATCGGGTATTCTCTCTCCTTTTACTCTACTCAGCATGTCCCTTTCCATATGTTGCATTTTAATTCTTTCCATATTTTGAAACATTGAGGACAATGTTTAGTTTAGATTTGGGGGTATAGAGTAGATACTTTGATAATTTGCCATAATTGAAAACGAACTCCTTCTTCTTTTTGAAAAAATTGAAAAATTCCAAAAAAATTGAAAAATCAAAATTCAAAAAAAAAATTAAAAAATGAAAAAACATAAAAATGGAGCTCATTTACCTTGAAATGTTGACTCTTGTGCAAATATGTATTTTTATTAGGAGTCTTAGTCTATATATTTAGGCACCCTGATTCTAGCACAATTCACATAGTGATAAGAAATTTGCACGCGCACGATCTACCAATACATGTATGGCCTCGATCTTCAAGGTGTTTGATAGGAAGTTACGATTGCCAATCACTTTAGAATACTGAACGAAACTTAACTAGCTTGTTCTTTGGTTGGTTGGGATAGAAGATGGAGGTTACATTAAGAAAGACAACCATCGAATTTAACTGGGTGCATCAAAAAGGGCTACCTCTTGCAAAGTGTCATGTAATCTTTTGTTTCTTTTTGTTATGTATCAAAAGAGCTACCTTATGTAAAAAAATCAATTTCAAGTTCTTGTGCAAAAAAAAAAAAAAAAA
>NW_020645483.1:192667-196677 GCF_003573695.1 Papaver somniferum
GGCATGCTTCTTCAACACATTTTCCTCTTGGTGTTGAGACGTGCAAATTCTTCAACACCACTACTGTGTTTCTAGGCATGCTTCCTCAAAACATTTTCCTCTTGGTGTTGAGACGTGCAAATTCCTCAACACCACTACTGTGTTTCTTCATCAACACATTCTTCCTCTTGGTATTGAGACGTGAAAATTCCTCAACACCACTACTGTGTTGCTAGGCATTCTTCCTTAACACATTCTTCATCTTGGTGCTGAGACGTGAAAATTCATCAACACCACGACTGTGTTTCTAGGCATTCTTCCTCAACACATTTTCCTCTTGGTGTTGAGATGTGCAAATTCTGCAACACCACTACTGTGTTGCTAGGCATGCTTCCTAAACACATTTTCCTCTTGGTGTTGAGACGTGCAAATTCCTCAACACCACTACTGTGTTTCTAGGCATGCTTCCTCAATACATTCTTCATCTTGGTGTTGAGACGTGCAAATTCATCAACACCACTACTGTGTTTCTAGGCATGCTTCCTCAACACATTCTTCATCTTGGTGTTGAGACGTGAAAATTCCTCAACATAAATACTGTTTTCTAGGCATGCTTCCTCAACACATTCTTCCTCTTGGTGTTGATATGTGAAATTTCCAAACACCACTACTGTGTTTCTTCCTCAACACATTCTTCCTCTTAGTATTGAGACGTGAAAATTCCTCAACGCCACTACTGTGTTGCTAGGCATTCTTCCTCAACACATTATTCATCTTGGTGTTGAGACTTGCAAATTCCTCAACACCATTACTGCGTTGCCAGGCATGCTTCCTCGACACATTCTTCCTCTTCGTGTTGAGACGTGCAAATTCCTCAACACCACTACTGTGTTGCTAGGCATGCTTCTTCAACACATTTTCCTCTTGGTGTTGAGACTGCAAATACTTCAACACCACTACTTTGTTGCTAGTCATGCTTCCTCAACACATTCTTCCTCTTGATGTTGAGACGTGCAAATTCGTCAACACCAATACTGTGTTGCTAGGCATGCTACCTCAACACATTATTCCTCTTGGTGTTGAGATGTGAAAATTCCTCAACACCACTACTGTGTTGCTAGGCATGCTTCATAAACACATTCTTCCTCTTGGTATTGAGACGTGCAAATTATTCAATACCACTATTCTGTTGCTAAGCATGCTTCCTCAACACATTCTTCCTCTTTCTGTTAAGATGTGAAAATTCCTCAACACCACTACTGTGTTGCTAGGAATTCTTCCTCAAGACATTTTCCTCTTGGTGTTGAGACGTGCAAATTCCTCAACACCACTACTGTAATTCTAGGCATCCTTCCTCAACACATTTTCCTCTTGGTGTTGAGACATGCAAATTCCTCAACACCACTATTGTGTTTCTTCCTCAACACATTCTTCCTCTTGGTATTGAGACGTGAAAATTCCTCAACACCACTATTGTGTTGCTAGGCATTCTTCCTCAACACATTCTTCATCTTGGTGTTGAGACGTGCAAATTCATAAACACCACTACTCTGTTTCTAAGAATTCTTCCTCAATACATTTTCCTCTTGGTGTTGAGATGTGAAAATTCCTCAACACCACTACTGTGTTGCTAGGCATGCTTCATAAACACATTCTTCCTCTTGGTGTTGAGACGTGCAAATAACTCAATACCACTATTGTGTTGCTAGGCATGCTTCCTCAACACACTCTTCCTCTTGCTGTTGAGACGTGTATTTCCTCAACACCACTACTGTGTTGCTAGGCATTCTTCCTCAACACATTTTCCTCTTGGTGTTGAGACGTGCAAATTCTTCAACACCACTACTTTGTTGCTAGTCATACTTCCTCAACACATTCTTCCTCTTAGTGTTGAGACGTGCAAATTCGTCAACACCACTACTGTGTTGCTAGGCATGCTACCTCAACACATTATTCCTCTTGGTGTTAAGATGTGAAAATTCCTCAACACCACTACTGTGTTGCTAGGCATGCTTCATAAACACATTCTTCATCTTGGTGTTGAGACGTGCAAATTCCTCAATACCACTATTGTGTTGCTAGGCATGCTTCCTCAACACATTCTTCCTCTTGCTGTTGAGACGTGAAAATTCCTCAACACCACTACTGTGTTGCTAGGCATTCTTCCTCAACACATTTTCCTCTTTGTGTTGAGACGTGAAAATTCCTCAACACCACTACTGTGTTGCTAGGCATGCTTCCTCAACACATTTTCCTCTTGGTATTGAGACGTGCAAATTCCTCAACACCACTACTGTGTTTCTTCCTCAACACATTCTTCCTCTTGGTATTGAGACGTTAAAATTCCTCAACACCACTACTGTGTTGCTAGGCATTCTTCCTCAACACATTCTTCATCTTGGTGTTGAGACGTGCAAATTCATCAACACCACTATTGTGTTTCTAGGCATTCTTCCTCAACACATTTTCCTCTTGGTGTTGAGACGTGCAAATTCCTCAACACCACTACTATGTTTCTAGGCATGCTTCCTCAACACATTTTCCTATTGGTGTTGAGACGTGCAAATTCCTCAACACCACTACTGTGTTTCTAGACATGCTTCCTCAATACATTCTTCATCTTGGTGTTGAGACGTGCAAATTCATCAACACCACTACTGTGTTTCTAGGCATGATTCCTCAACACATTCTTCATCTTGGTGTTGAGACGTGCAAATTCCTCAACACCAATACTGTTTTGCTAGGCATGATTCCTCAACACATTCTTCCTCTTGGTGTTGATATGTGCAAATTCCTCAACACCACTACTGTGTTTCTAGGCATGCTTCCTCAATACATTCTTCCTATTGGTGTTGATACGTGCAAATTCCTAAACACCACTACTGTGTTGCTAGGCATGCTTACCCAACACATTCTTCCTCTTGGTGTTGAGACGTGCAAATTTCTTCAACACCACTAATGTGATGCTAGGCATGCTTACCCAACACATTCTTCCTATTGGTGTTGAGACGTGCAAATTCCTCAACAGCATTATTGTGTTGTTAGGCATGCTTCCTTAACACATTCTTTCTCTTGGTGTTGAGACGTGCAAATTCCTCAACATCACTACTGTGTTTCTAGGCATGCTTCCTCAACATATTTTCTTCTTGGTGTTGAGACGTGCAAATTCCTCAACACCACTACTGTGTTATTAGGCATGCTTCCTCAACACATTCTTCATCTTGGTATTGAGACGTGCAAATTCCTCAACACCACTACTGTGTTTCTAGGTATGCTTCTTCAACACATTTTCCTCTTGGTGTTGAGACGGCAAATTCTTCAACACCACTACTGTGTTTCTAGGCATGCTTCCTCAAAACATTTTCCTCTTGTCGTTGAGACGTGCAAATTCCTCAACACCACTACTGTGTTGCTAGGCATCCTTACCCAACACATTCTTCCTCTTGGTGTTGAGACGTGCAAATTTCTTCAACACCACTAATGTGATGCTAGGCATGCTTACCCAACACATTCTTCCTATTGGTGTTGAGACGTGCAAATTCCTCAACAGCATTATTGTGTTGTTAGGCATTCTTCCTTAACACATTCTTTCTCTTGGTGTTGAGACGTGCAAATTCCTCAACATCACTACTGTGTTTCTAGGCATGCTTCCTCAACATATTTTCTTCTTGGTGTTGAGACGTGCAAATTCCTCAACACCACTACTGTGTTGCTAGGCATGCTTACCCAACACATTCTTCCTCTTGGTGTTGAGACGTGCAAATTCCTCAACACCACTACTGTGTTGCTAGGCATGCTTCCTCAACACATTTCCTCTTGGTGTTGAGACGTGCAAATTCCTCAACACCACTATTGTGTTGCTAGGCATTCTTCCTCAACACATTTTCCTCTTGGTGTTGAGACGTGCAAATTCTTCAACACCACTACTTTGTTGCTAGTCATACTTCCTCAACACATTCTTCCTCTTAGTGTTGAGACGTGCAAATTCGTCAACACCACTACTGTGTTGCTAGGCATGCTACCTCAACACA
>NW_020645483.1:196687-199154 GCF_003573695.1 Papaver somniferum
GTTGAGACGTGCAAATTCCTCAACACCACTACTGTGTTGCTAGGCATCCTTACCCAACACATTCTTCCTCTTGGTGTTGAGACGTGCAAATTTCTTCAACACCACTAATGTGATGCTAGGCATGCTTACCCAACACATTCTTCCTATTGGTGTTGAGACGTGCAAATTCCTCAACAGCATTATTGTGTTGTTAGGCATTCTTCCTTAACACATTCTTTCTCTTGGTGTTGAGACGTGCAAATTCCTCAACATCACTACTGTGTTTCTAGGCATGCTTCCTCAACATATTTTCTTCTTGGTGTTGAGACGTGCAAATTCCTCAACACCACTACTGTGTTATTAGGCATGCTTCCTCAACACATTCTTCATCTTGGTATTGAGACGTGCAAATTCCTCAACACCACTACTGTGTTTCTAGGTATGCTTCTTCAACACATTTTCCTCTTGGTGTTGAGACGGCAAATTCTTCAACACCACTACTGTGTTTCTAGGCATGCTTCCTCAAAACATTTTCCTCTTGGTGTTGAGACGTGCAAATTCCTCAACACCACTACTGTGTTGCTAGGCATCCTTACCCAACACATTCTTCCTCTTGGTGTTGAGACGTGCAAATTTCTTCAACACCACTAATGTGATGCTAGGCATGCTTACCCAACACATTCTTCCTATTGGTGTTGAGACGTGCAAATTCCTCAACAGCATTATTGTGTTGTTAGGCATGCTTCCTTAACACATTCTTTCTCTTGGTGTTGAGACGTGCAAATTCCTCAACATCACTACTGTGTTTCTAGGCATGCTTCCTCAACATATTTTCTTCTTGGTGTTGAGACGTGCAAATTCCTCAACACCACTACTGTGTTGCTAGGCATGCTTACCCAACACATTCTTCCTCTTGGTGTTGAGACGTGCAAATTCCTCAACACCACTACTGTGTTGCTAGGCATGCTTCCTCAACACATTTCCTCTTGCTGTTGAGACGTGCAAATTCCTCAACACCACTATTGTGTTGCTAGGCATTCTTCCTCAACACATTTTCCTCTTGGTGTTGAGACGTGCAAATTCTTCAACACCACTACTTTGTTGCTAGTCATACTTCCTCAACACATTCTTCCTCTTAGTGTTGAGACGTGCAAATTCGTCAACACCACTACTGTGTTGCTAGGCATGCTACCTCAACACATTATTCCTCTTGGTGTTAAGATGTGAAAATTCCTCAACACCACTACTGTGTTGCTAGGCATGCTTCATAAACACATTCTTCCTCTTGGTGTTGAGACGTGCAAATTCCTCAATACCACTATTGTGTTGCTAGGCATGCTTCCTCAACACATTCTTCCTCTTGCTGTTGAGACGTGAAAATTCCTCAACACCACCACTGTGTTGCTAGGCATTCTTCCTCAACACATTTTCCTCTTGGTGTTGAGACGTGAAAATTCCTCAACACCACTACTGTGTTGCTAGGCATGCTTCCTCAACACATTTTCCTCTTGGTATTGAGACGTGCAAATTCCTCAACACCACTACTGTGTTTCTTCCTCAACACATTCTTCCTCTTGGTATTGATACGTTAAAATTCCTCAACACCACTACTGTGTTGCTAGGCATTCTTCCTCAACACATTCTTCATCTTGGTGTTGAGACGTGCAAATTCATCAACACCACTATTGTGTTTCTAGGCATTCTTCCTCAACACATTTTCCTCTTGGTGATGAGACGTGCAAATTCCTCAACACCACTACTGTGTTTCTAGGCATGCTTCCTCAACACATTTTCCTATTGGTGTTGAGACGTGCAAATTCCTCAACACCACTACTGTGTTTCTAGACATGCTTCCTCAATACATTCTTCATCTTGGTGTTGAGACGTGCAAATTCATCAACACCACTACTGCGTTTCTAGGCATGATTCCTCAACACATTCTTCATCTTGGTGTTGAGACGTGCAAATTCTTCAACACCACTACTTTGTTGCTAGTCATACTTCCTCAACACATTCTTCCTCTTAGTGTTGAGACGTGCAAATTCGTCAACACCACTACTGTGTTGCTAGGCATGCTACCTCAACACATTATTCCTCTTGGTGTTAAGATGTGAAAATTCCTCAACACCACTACTGTGTTGCTAGGCATTCTTCCTCAATACATTCTTCATCTTGGTGTTGAGACGTGCAAATTCATCAACACCACTACTGTGTTTCTAGGCATGATTCCTCAACACATTCTTCATCTTGGTGTTGAGACGTGCAAATTCCTCAACACCACTACTGTGTTTCTAGACATGCTTCCTCAATACATTCTTCATCTTGGTGTTGAGACGTGCAAATTCATCAACACCACTACTGTGTTTCTAGACATGCTTCCTCAATACATTCTTCATCTTGGTGTTGAGACGTGCAAATTCATCAACACCACTACCGTGTTTCTAGGCATGATTCCTCAACACATTCTTCATCTTGGTGTTGAGACGTG
>NW_020645483.1:199313-200072 GCF_003573695.1 Papaver somniferum
GTGTTTCTAGGCATGCTTCCTCAATACATTCTTCCTATTGGTGTTGATACGTGAAAATTCCTAAACACCACTACTGTGTTGCTAGGCATGCTTACCCAACACATTCTTCCTCTTGGTGTTGAGACGTTCAAATTTCTTCAACACCACTAATGTGATGCTAGGCATGCTTACCCAACACATTCTTCCTATTGGTGTTGAGACGTGCAAATTCCTCAACAGCATTATTGTGTTATTAGGCATGCTTCCTTAACACATTCTTTCTCTTGGTGTTGAGACGTGCAAATTCCTCAACATCACTACTGTGTTTCTAGGCATGCTTCCTCAACATATTTTCTTCTTGGTGTTGAGACGTGCAAATTCCTCAACACCACTACTGTGTTGCTTGGCATGCTTCCTCAACACATTCTTCATCTTGGTATTGAGACGTGCAAATTCCTCAACACCACTACTGTGTTTCTAGGTATGCTCCTTAAACACATTTTCCTCTTGGTGTTGAGACGGCAAATTCTTCAACACCACTACTGTGTTTCTAGGCATGCTTCCTCAAAACATTTTCCTCTTGGTGTTGAGACGTGCAAATTCCTCAACACCACTAATGTGTTGCTAGGCATCCTTACCCAACACATTCTTCCTCTTGGTGTTGAGACGTGCAAATTTCTTCAACACCACTAATGTGATGCTAGGCATGCTTACCCAACACATTCTTCCTATTGGTGTTGAGACGTGCAAATTCCTCAACAGCATTATTGTGTTGTTAGG
>NW_020645483.1:201072-207290 GCF_003573695.1 Papaver somniferum
AAGTATCAACACCAAGAGGAAGAATGTGTTGAGAAAGCATGCCTAGCAGCACAGTAGTGGTGTTGAGGAATTTTCACGTCTCAACACCAAGAGGAAGAATGTGTTGAGGAAGCATGCCTAGAAACACAGTAGTGGTGTTGAGGAATTTGCACGTCTCAACAACAAGAGGAAGAATGTGTTGATGAAGCATGCCTAGAAACACAATAGTGGTGTTGAGGAATTTGAATGTCTCAACACCAACAGGAAGAATGTGTTGAGGAAGCATGCCTAGCAACACAGTTGTGGTGTTGAGGAATTTGCACTTCTCAACATTAAGAGGAAGAATGTGTTGAGGAAGCATTCTTAGCAACACAGTAGTGGTGTTGAGGAATTGGCACGTCTCAACACCAAGAGGAAAATGTGTTGAGGATGCATGCCTAGCAACACAGTAGTGGTGTTGAGAAATTTGCACGTTTCAACACCAAGAGGAATAATATGTTGAGGAAGCATGCCTTGCAATACAGTAGTGGTGTTGAGGAATTTGCAAGTCTCAACACCAAGAGGAAAATGTGTTGAGGAAGCATGCGTAGCAACATAATGGTGGTGTTGATGAATTTGCACGTCTCAACACCAAGAGGAAGAATATGTTGAGGAAGCATGCCTTGCAATACAGTAGTGGTGTTGAGGAATTTGAAAGTATCAACACCAAGAGGAAGAATGTGTTGAGAAAGCATGCCTAGCAGCACAGTAGTGGTGTTGAGGAATTTTCACGTCTCAACACCAAGAGGAAGAATGTGTTGAGGAAGCATGCCTAGAAACACAGTAGTGGTGTTGAGGAATTTGCACGTCTCAACAACAAGAGGAAGAATGTGTTGAGAAAGCATGCCTAGAAACACAATAGTGGTGTTGAGGAATTTGAATGTCTCAACACCAACAGGAAGAATGTGTTGAGGAAGCATGCCTACCAACACAGTTGTGGTGTTGAGGAATTTGCACTTCTCAACATTAATAGGAAGAATGTGTTGAGGAAGCATTCTTAGCAACACAGTAGTGGTGTTGAGGAATTGGCACGTCTCAACACCAAGAGGAAAATGTGTTGAGGATGCATGCCTAGCAACACAGTAGTGGTGTTGATAAATTTGCACGTTTCAACACCAAGAAGAAAATATGTTGAGGAAGCATACCTAGCAACACAATCGTGGTGTTGAGGAATTTGCACGTCTCAACACCAAGAGAAAGAATGTGTTGAGGAAGCATGCCTAGCAACACAATAGTGGTATTGAGGAATTTTCACGTCTCAACACCAAGAGGAAGAATGTGTTGAGGAATCATGCCTAGCAACACAGTAGTGGTGTTGAGGAATTTGCACGTCTCAACACCAAGAGGAAGAATGTGTTGAGGAAGCATGGCTAGAAACACAGTAGTGGTGTTGAGGAATTTTCACATCTCAACACTAAGAGGAAGAATGTGTTGAGGAAGCATGCCTAGCACCACAATAGTGGTGTTGATGAATTTGCACGTCTCAAAACCAAGAGGAAGAATATGTTGAGGAAGCATGCCTTGCAACACAGTAGTGGTGTTGAGGAATTTGCAAGTCTCAACACCAAGAGGAAGAATATGTCGAGGAAGCATGCCTAGACACACAGTAGTGGTGTTGAGGAATTTGCACGTCTCAACACCAAGAGGAAAATATGTTGAGGAAGCATACCTAGCAACACAGTAGTGGTGTTGAGGAATTTGCACGTCTCAACACCAAGAGGAAGAATGTGTTGAGGAAGCATGCCTAGCAACACAATAGTGTTGTTGAGGAATTTTCACGTCTCAACACCAAGAGGAAGAATGTGTTGAGGAAGCATCCCTAGCAACACACTAGTGGTGTTGAGGAATTTGCACGTCTCAACACCAAGAGGAAGAATGTGTTGAGGAAGCATGGCTAGAAACACAGTAGTGGTGTTGAGGAATTTGCACATCTCAACACTAAGAGGAAGAATGTGTTGAGGAAGCATGCCTAGCAACACAATAGTGGTGTTGATGAATTTGCACGTCTCAACACCAAGAGGAAGAATATGTTGAGGAAGCATGCCTTGCAATACAGTAGTGGTGTTGAGGAATTTGCAAGTCTCAACACCAAGAGGAAAATGTGTTGAGGAAGCATGCGTAGCAACATAATGGTGGTGTTGATGAATTTGCACGTCTCAACACCAAGAGGAAGAATATGTTGAGGAAGCATGCCTTGCAATACAGTAGTGGTGTTGAGGAATTTGAAAGTATCAACACCAAGAGGAAGAATGTGTTGAGAAAGCATGCCTAGCAGCACAGTAGTGGTGTTGAGGAATTTTCACGTCTCAACACCAAGAGGAAGAATGTGTTGAGGAAGCATGCCTAGAAACACAGTAGTGGTGTTGAGGAATTTGCACGTCTCAACAACAAGAGGAAGAATGTGTTGAGAAAGCATGCCTAGAAACACAATAGTGGTGTTGAGGAATTTGAATGTCTCAACACCAACAGGAAGAATGTGTTGAGGAAGCATGCCTACCAACACAGTTGTGGTGTTGAGGAATTTGCACTTCTTAACATTAAGAGGAAGAATGTGTTGAGGAAGCATTCTTAGCAACACAGTAGTGGTGTTGAGGAATTGGCACGTCTCAACACCAAGACGAAAATGTGTTGAGGATGCATGCCTAGCAACACAGTAGTGGTGTTGATAAATTTGCACGTTTCAACACCAAGAAGAAAATATGTTGAGGAAGCATACCTAGCAACACAATCGTGGTGTTGAGAAATTTGCACGTCTCAACACCAAGAGAAAGAATGTGTTGAGGAAGCATGCCTAGCAACACAATAGTGGTATTGAGGAATTTTCACGTCTCAACACCAAGAGGAAGAATGTGTTGAGGAATCATGCCTAGCAACACAGTAGTGGTGTTGAGGAATTTGCACGTCTCAACACCAAGAGGAAGAATGTGTTGAGGAAGCATGGCTAGAAACACAGTAGTGGTGTTGAGGAATTTTCACATCTCAACACTAAGAGGAAGAATGTGTTGAGGAAGCATGCCTAGCACCACAATAGTGGTGTTGATGAATTTGCACGTCTCAAAACCAAGAGGAAGAATATGTTGAGGAAGCATGCCTTGCAACACAGTAGTGGTGTTGAGGAATTTGCAAGTCTCAACACCAAGAGGAAAATGTGTTGAGGAAGCATGCTTAGCAACATAGTTGTGGCGTTGAGGAATGTGCACGTCTCAACACCAAGAGGAAGAATATGTCGAGGAAGCATGCCTAGACACTTAGTAGTGGTGTTGAGGAATTTGCACGTCTCAACACCAAGAGGAAAATATGTTGAGGAAGCATACCTAGCAACACAGTAGTGGTGTTGAGGAATTTGCACGTCTCAACACCAAGAGGAAGAATGTGTTGGGTAAGAATCCCTAGCAACACAGTAATGGTGTTGAGGAATTTGCACGTCTCAACACAAAGAGGAAGAATGTGTCGAGAAAGCATGCCTAGCAACACAATAGTGGTGTTGAGGAATCTGCACGTCTCAACACCAAGAGGAAGAATGTGTCGAGGAAGCATGCCTAGCAACGCAGTAATGGTGTTGAGTAATTATCAAGTCTCAACACCAAGAGGAAAATGTGTTGAGGAAGCATTCCTAACAACACAGTGGTGGTGTTTAGGAATTTGCAAGTATCAACACCAAGAGGAAGAATGTGTTGAGAAAGCATGCCTAGCAGCACAGTAGTGGTGTTGAGGAATTTTCACGTCTCAACACCAAGAGGAAGAATGTGTTGAGGAAGCATGCCTAGAAACACAGTAGTGGTGTTGAGGAATTTGCACGTCTCAACAACAAGAGGAAGAATGTGTTGAGGAAGCATGCCTAGAAACACAATAGTGGTGTTGAGGAATTTGAATGTCTCAACACCAACATGAAGAATGTGTTGAGGAAGCATGCCTAGCAACACAGTTGTGGTGTTGAGGAATTTGCACTTCTCAACATTAAGAGGAAGAATGTGTTGAGGAAGCATTCTTAGCAACACAGTAGTGGTGTTGAGGAATTGGCACGTCTCAACACCAAGAGGAAAATGTGTTGAGGATGCATGCCTAGCAACACAGTAGTGGTGTTGAGAAATTTGCACGTTTCAACACCAAGAAGAAAATATGTTGAGGAAGCATACCTAGCAACACAGTCGTGGTGTTGAGGAATTTGCACGTCTCAACACCAAGAGAAAGAATGTGTTGAGGAAGCATGCCTAGCAACATAATAGTGGTATTGAGGAATTTTCACGTCTCAACACCAAGAGGAAGAATGTGTTGAGGAATTATGCCTAGCAACACAGTAGTGGTGTTGAGGAATTTGCACGTCTCAACACCAAGAGGAAAAATGTGTTGATGAAGCATGGCTAGAAACACAGTAGTGGTGTTGAGGAATTTTCACATCTCAACACTAAGAGGAAGAATGTGTTGAGGAAGCATGCCTAGCACCACAATAGTGGTGTTGATGAATTTGCACGTCTCAAAACCAAGAGGAAGAATATGTTGAGGAAGCATGCCTTGCAACACAGTAGTGGTGTTGAGGAATTTGCACGTCTCAACACCAAGAGGAAAATATGTTGAGGAAGCATACCTAGCAACACAGTAGTGGTGTTGAGGAATTTGCACGTCTCAACACCAAGAGGAAGAATGTGTTGAGGAAGCATGCCTAGCAACACAATAGTGTTGTTGAGGAATTTTCACGTCTCAACACCAAGAGGAAGAATGTGTTGAGGAAGCATCCCTAGCAACACACTAGTGGTGTTGAGGAATTTGCACGTCTCAACACCAAGAGGAAGAATGTGTTGAGGAAGCATGGCTAGAAACACAGTAGTGGTGTTGAGGAATTTGCACATATCAACACTAAGAGGAAGAATGTGTTGAGGAAGCATGCCTAGCAACACAATAGTGGTGTTGATGAATTTGCACGTCTCAACACCAAGAGGAAGAATATGTTGAGGAAGCATGCCTTACAACACAGTAGTGGTTTTGAGGAATTTGCAAGTCTCAACACCAAGAGGAAAATGTGTTGAGTAAGCATGCGTAGTAACATAATGGTGGTGTTGAGGAATTTTCACGTCTCAACACCAAGAGGAAGAATGTGTTGAGGAAGCATGCCTAGCAACACAGTAGTGGTGTTGAGGAATTTGCACGTCTCAACACCAAGAGGAAGAATGTGTTGAGGAAGCATGGCTAGAAACACAGTAGTGGTGTTGAGGAATTTTCACATCTCAACACTAAGAGGAAGAATGTGTTGAGGAAGCATGCCTAGCAACACAATAGTGGTATTGAGGAATTTTCATGTATCAACACCAAGAGGAAGAATGTGTTGAGAAAGCATGCCTAGCAGCACAGTAGTAGTGTTGAGGAATTTTCACGTCTCAACACCAAGAGGAAGAATGTGTTGAGGAAGCATGCCTAGAAACACAGTAGTGGTGTTGAGGAATTTGCACGTCTCAACACCAAGAGGAAGAATGTGTTGAGGAAGCATGCCTAGCAACACAATAGTGGTGTTGAGGAATTTGCACGTCTCAATACCAAGAGGAAGAATGTGTTGAGGAAGCATGCCTAGCAACACAGTTGTGGTGTTGAGGAATTTGCACTTCTCAACATTAAGAGGAAGAATGTGTTGAGGAAGCATTCTTAGCAACACAGTAGTGGTGTTGAGGAATTGGCACGTCTCAAAACCAAGAGGAAAATGTGTTGAGGATGCATGCCTAGCAACACAGTAGTGGTGTTGAGAAATTTGCACGTTTCAACACCAAGAAGAAAATATGTTGAGGAACCATACCTAGCAACACAGTCGTGGTGTTGAGGAATTTGCACGTCTCAACACCAAGAGAAAGAATGTGTTGAGGAAGCATGCCTAGCAACATAATAGTCGTATTGAGGAATTTTCACGTCTCAACACCAAGAGGAAGAATGTGTTGAGGAATCATGCCTAGCAACACAGTAGTGGTGTTGAGGAATTTGCACGTCTCAACACCAAGAGGAAAAATGTGTTGATGAAGCATGGCTAGAAACACAGTAGTGGTGTTGAGGAATTTTCACATCTCAACACTAAGAGGAAGAATGTGTTGAGGAAGCATGCCTAGCATCACAATAGTGGTGTTGATGAATTTGCACGTCTCAAAACCAAGAGGAAGAATATGTTGAGGAAGCATGCCTTGCAACACAGTAGTGGTGTTGAGGAATTTGCACGTCTCAAC
>NW_020645483.1:210054-216384 GCF_003573695.1 Papaver somniferum
AATATGTTGAGGAAGCATGCCTTGCAATACAGTAGTGGTGTTGAGGAATTTGCAAGTCTCAACACCAAGAGGAAAATGTGTTGAGGAAGCATGCGTAGCAACATAATGGTGGTGTTGATGAATTTGCACGTCTCAACACCAAGAGGAAGAATATGTTGAGGAAGCATGCCTTGCAATACAGTAGTGGTGTTGAGGAATTTGAAAGTATCAACACCAAGAGGAAGAATGTGTTGAGAAAGCATGCCTAGCAACACAGTAGTGGTGTTGAGGAATTTTCACGTCTCAACACCAAGAGGAAGAATGTGTTGAGGAAGCATGCCTAGAAACACAGTAGTGGTGTTGAGGAATTTGCACGTCTCAACAACAAGAGGAAGAATGTGTTGAGAAAGCATGCTTAGAAACACAATAGTGGTGTTGAGGAATTTGAATGTCTCAACACCAACAGGAAGAATGTGTTGAGGAAGCATGCCTACCAACACAGTTGTGGTGTTGAGGAATTTGCACTTATCAACATTAAGAGGAAGAATTTGTTGAGGAAGCATTCTTAGCAACACAGTAGTGGTGTTGAGGAATTGGCACGTCTCAACACCATGAGGAAAATGTGTTGAGGATGCATGCCTAGCAACACAGTAGTGGTGTTGAGAAATTTGCATGTTTCAACACCAAGAAGAAAATATGTTGAGGAAGCATACCTAGCAACACAATCGTGGTGTTGAGGAATTTGCACGTCTCAACACCAAGAGAAAGAATGTGTTGAGGAAGCATGCCTAGCAACACAATAGTGGTATTGAGGAATTTTCACGTCTCAACACCAAGAGGAAGAATGTGTTGAGGAATCATGCCTAGCAACACAGTAGTGGTGTTGAGGAATTTGCACGTCTCAACACCAAGAGGAAGAATGTGTTGAGGAAGCATGGCTAGAAACACAGTAGTGGTGTTGAGGAATTTTCACATCTCAACACTAAGAGGAAGAATGTGTTGAGGAAGCATGCCTAGCACCACAATAGTGGTGTTGATGAATTTGCACGTCTCAAAACCAAGAGGAAGAATATGTTGAGGAAGCATGCCTTGCAACACAGTAGTGGTGTTGATGAATTTGCAAGTCTCAACACCAAGAGGAAAATGTGTTGAGGAAGCATGCCTAGAAACATAGTTGTGGCGTTGAGGAATTTGCACGTCTCAACACCAAGAGGAAGAATATGTCGAGGAAGCATGCCTAGACACACAGTAGTGGTGTTGAGGAATTTGAACGTCTCAACACCAAGAAGAAAATATGTTGAGGAAGCATACCTAGCAACACAGTAGTGGTGTTGAGGAATTTGCACGTCTCAACACCAAGAGGAAGAATGTGTTGGGTAAGCATCCCTAGCAACACAGTAATGGTGTTGAGGAATTTGCACGTCTCAACACAAAGAGGAAGAATGTGTCGAGAAAGCATGCCTAGCAACACAATAGTGGTGTTGAGGAATCTGCACGTCTCAACACCAAGAGGAAGAATGTGTCGAGGAAGCATGCCTAGCAACGCAGTAATGGTGTTGAGTAATTAGCAAGTCTCAACACCAAGAGGAAAATATGTTGAGGAAGCATTCCTAACAACACAGTGGTGGTGTTGAGGAATTTGCAAGTATCAACACCAAGAGGAAGAATGTGTTGAGAAAGCATGCCTAGCAGCACAGTAGTGGTGTTGAGGAATTTTCACGTATCAACACCAAGAGGAAGAATGTGTTGAGGAAGCATGCCTAGAAACACAGTAGTGGTGTTGAGGAATTTGCACGTCTCAACAACAAGAGGAAGAATGTGTTGAGGAAGCATGCCTAGAAACACAATAGTGGTGTTGAGGAATTTGAATGTCTCAACACCAACAGGAAGAATGTGTTGAGGAAGCATGCCTAGCAACACAGTTGTGGTGTTGAGGAATTTGCACTTCTCAACATTAAGAGGAAGAATGTGTTGAGGAAGCATTCTTAGCAACACAGTAGTGGTGTTGAGGAATTGGCACGTCTCAACACCAAGAGGAAAATGTGTTGAGGATGCATGCCTAGCAACACAGTAGTGGTGTTGAGAAATTTGCACGTTTCAACACCAAGAAGAAAATATGTTGAGGAAGCATACCTAGCAACACAGTCGTGGTGTTGAGGAATTTGCACGTCTCAACACCAAGAGAAAGAATGTGTTGAGGAAGCATGCCTAGCAACACAATAGTTGTATTGAGGAATTTTCATGTATCAACACCAAGAGGAAGAATGTGTTGAGGAATCATGCCTAGCAACACAGTAGTGGTGTTGAGGAATTTGCACGTCTCAACACCAAGAGAAAGAATGTGTTGAGGAAGCATGGCTAGAAACACAGTAGTGGTGTTGAGGAATTTTCACATCTCAACACTAAGAGGAAGAATGTGTTGAGGAAGCATGCCTAGCACCACAATAGTGGTGTTGATGAATTTGCACGTCTCAAAACCAAGAGGAAGAATATGTTGAGGAAGCATGCCTTGCAACACAGTAGTGGTGTTGAGGAATTTGCAAGTCTCAACACCAAGAGGAAGAATATGTCGAGGAAGCATGCCTAGACACACAGTAGTGGTGTTGAGGAATTTGCACGTCTCAACACCAAGAGGAAAATATGTTGAGGAAGCATACCTAGCAACACAGTAGTGGTGTTGAGGAATTTGCACGTCTCAACACCAAGAGGAAGAATGTGTTGAGGAAGCATGCCTAGCAACACAATAGTGTTGTTGAGGAATTTTCACGTCTCAACACCAAGAGGAAGAATGTGTTGAGGAAGCATCCCTAGCAACACACTAGTGGTGTTGAGGAATTTGCACGTCTCAACACCAAGAGGAAGAATGTGTTGAGGAAGCATGGCTAGAAACACAGTAGTGGTGTTGAGGAATTTGCACATATCAACACTAAGAGGAAGAATGTGTTGAGGAAGCATGCCTAGCAACACAATAGTGGTGTTGATGAATTTGCACGTCTCAACACCAAGAGGAAGAATATGTTGAGGAAGCATGCCTTACAACACAGTAGTGGTTTTGAGGAATTTGCAAGTCTCAACACCAAGAGGAAAATGTGTTGAGTAAGCATGCGTAGTAACATAATGGTGGTGTTGAGGAATTTTCACGTCTCAACACCAAGAGGAAGAATGTGTTGAGGAAGCATGCCTAGCAACACAGTAGTGGTGTTGAGGAATTTGCACGTCTCAACACCAAGAGGAAGAATGTGTTGAGGAAGCATGGCTAGAAACACAGTAGTGGTGTTGAGGAATTTTCACATCTCAACACTAAGAGGAAGAATGTGTTGAGGAAGCATGCCTAGCAACACAATAGTGGTATTGAGGAATTTTCATGTATCAACACCAAGAGGAAGAATGTGTTGAGAAAGCATGCCTAGCAGCACAGTAGTAGTGTTGAGGAATTTTCACGTCTCAACACCAAGAGGAAGAATGTGTTGAGGAAGCATGCCTAGAAACACAGTAGTGGTGTTGAGGAATTTGCACGTCTCAACAACAAGAGGAAGAATGTGTTGAGGAAGCATGCCTAGAAACACAATAGTGGTGTTGAGGAATTTGAATGTCTCAACACCAACAGGAAGAATGTGTTGAGGAAGCATGCCTAGCAACACAGTTGTGGTGTTTAGGAATTTGCACTTCTCAACATTAAGAGGAAGAATGTGTTGAGGAAGCATTCTTAGCAACACAGTAGTGGTGTTGAGGAATTGGCACGTCTCAACACCAAGAGGAAAATGTGTTGAGGATGCATGCCTAGCAACATGGTGGCTCTCTAAAAGAGTCACAAACATTATACCTGCAAGTGCACAGGGTCTAGTGTATAGAACAGGGCAAGCAGGGTCGATCCACAGAGACAAGGTGTGAGTAAGCTAAAATCTTCCTAAGCTAAAGTTATCTAAACAAGTAACTAAGTGACAGTGAGATAGTGACAGTGGAAATTAAACAAAGGCAGTGAAGTTAAGAGACAAAGAAACAAAGAAAATTCAGTGGCAGTGAGCCAAAGGCAGTGGCAAAGAATAAGAAAAACGTAAACAAAACAGAACATGGGAGAGAAATTGTGGATGGGAATGAAGTGTATGGAGATGGATGAGAATCCCCTTCACCTAGCTAGTTCACCTGGGTTAACCTTGTCATGTGTCTAGTTAACTACCTAAAGTCCTTGGATTAACCCCTAGCATTGCCTATCTGATTAAAGCATAAACAATCACAGGTCAATTAGGTTCTAGGCCTCTAACTAATATGGCTTTGTTAATCCCTCAGACTATCACTGACCCCTAGCATTAATGGTCTGTTTAAAGCACCACTAATCACAAGCCAGTGAACCCTTGGAATGTCACTAACCTAAGTGTTTTGAGCTCAACAGGATGTAACCCAAATGGCTAACCAACATGGTTCAATGGTCTTCTCACCCTAGTGGTGGATTAGAACATAACAAACATGGTGATTAACATAACATGATTAAAGTATCAAACATCACAAAATTAACAGTAACAGTAAACCTAAAAATTAAAATTGAAGAACCCTAAATTGATTTGAAATGGAAATTGAAATTAAACATGAAATTAACCCAATTAGGGGGTAACTCGGATGACCCAAGAACCCCTTTTAACATCCTACATCAGTTTCTATTTATAGCTTACATCAAATTCCTAATTTCTAAAAACCCTAATTTTGAAAACCCTAAATTGATTTGGGGAAAATCAAATTCTCTCACCCATGTGTGAATTCTGCTCGACCCATGCTTTTTCTGACCTTCCTGCTCCTCTCTCATGCTTCAATTGACGCCTCTGCAACCCTAGCTCGAGTTGTTTCATCAACTCCACACCTAGGTCAGAGAGATGTGGGTTTGAAAAAGCAACTAGGCTAGAGGGTTGGAGAAAGTGATGTTGTCGGGTGGTTGTGGTGGTGGTGTGGTTCGAGAAGAAGGTGTAGCTGGTGGAGGTGATGGAGTTGCAGAGCAGCTCTCTGTTGTTTGGGAAGAAGAGAGGAAGAACCCGATGGAGAAGAAGGGTCCGTTTGTTTTGGGGTAATAGGGTTCGGTTGCTAGGGTGTTGAGCGGGTGTAGCGAGTTTTGATGAACAGCAAGTAAAGAGCGTTGGATGATCCCATATAGATTGGCTACGATGGAGAGGTATGTGGCGATCGTTGGATTATGAGATACAACAAAATTGACGACACCAGATGGAGTTAGGTGTTGTAGTGTTAAGCGGAAGTATCGAGGTTTGATGCGCAGGCAAAGAAGCGACCGTAGGATCTAAATGTGATCTAATCCGAAGGCTTGGAATTTAGGTACTATGGTGTTTTGCAGGGACTTCAGATTTTGATGAACGATGAAGAAGCGACCATTGGATGATGAAATGGATCCGATCTAACGGATGAGAATGGAGGCGGGTATGGATATAAAAAATGGGTTTGGGTAAGGGTTTTGGGCCTTGGGTATGCCAAGCCCATATCTTCTTTAAGAACAATTCTTCCTTCTTGAGCCCATTCCTAGCTTTTTGGACGTGCGCTCCATTCTTTGCGTCTTCCTTGCGTCATTTCTTCCGGCTTTTCACTACTTTTCTGTTCTTTTCCGCTCTGCTATTCATCCAAACTTTATTTATTACCTAAAAATGCAAAATTAAGTAAGAAAAATATTTATTCTTGAAAACAATGAAAATACAGAATATGGGATAAAATGTAGAATTAATGCACAAAAGATGAGTTAAATGCCAACAAAAAGGGATAAATATATACAATATTTGGCACTCATCACAACACAGTAGTGGTGTTGAGAAATTTGCACGTTTCAACACCAAGAAGAAAATATGTTGAGGAAGCATACCTAGCAACACAGTCGTGGTGTTGAGGAATTTGCACGTCTCAACACCAAGAGAAAGAATGTGTTGAGGAAGCATGCCTAGCAACACAATAGTGGTATTGAGGAATTTTCACGTCTCAACACCAAGAGGAAGAATGTGTTGAGGAATCATGCCTAGCAACACAGTAGTGGTGTTGAGGAATTTGCACGTCTCAACACCAAGAGGAAGAATGTGTTGATGAAGCATGGCTAGAAACACAGTAGTGGTGTTGAGGAATTTTCACATCTCAACACTAAGAGGAAGAATGTGTTGAGGAAGCATGCCTAGCACCACAATAGTGGTGTTGATGAATTTGCACGTCTCAAAACCAAGAGGAAGAATATGTTGAGGAAGCATGCCTTGCAACACAGTAGTGGTGTTGAGGAATTTGCAAGTCTCAACACCAAGAGGAAAATGTGTTGAGGAAGCATGCCTAGCAACATAGTTGTGGTGTTGAGGAATTTGCACGTCTCAACACCAAGAG
>NW_020645483.1:216705-251473 GCF_003573695.1 Papaver somniferum
AATAGTGGTGTTGATGAATTTGCACGTCTCAACACCAAGAGGAAGAATATGTTGAGGAAGCATGCCTTGCAATACAGTAGTGGTGTTGAGGAATTTGCAAGTCTCAACACCAAGAGGAAAATGTGTTGAGGAAGCATGCGTAGCAACATAATAGTGGTGTTGAGGAATTTTCACGTCTCAACACCAAGAGGAAGAATGTGTTGAGGAAGCATGCCTAGAAACACAGTAGTGGTGTTGAGGAATTTTCACGTCTCAACACCAAGAGGAAGAATGTGTTGAGGAAGCATGCCTAGCAACACACTAGTGGTGTTGAGGAATTTGCACGTCTCAACACCAAGAGGAAGAATGTGTCGAGAAAGCATGCCTAGAAACACAATAGTGGTGTTGAGGAATATACACGTCTCAACACCAAGAGGAAGAATGTGTCGAGGAAGCATGCCTAGCAACGCAGTAATGGTGTTGAGTAATTGGCAAGTCTCAACACCAAGAGGAAAATGTGTTGAGGAAGCATTCCTAACAACACAGTGGTGGTGTTGAGGAATTTGCAAGTATCAACACCAAGAGGAAGAATGTGTTGAGAAATCATGCCTAGCAGCACAGTAGTGGTGTTGAGGAATTTTCACGTCTCAACACCAAGAGGAAGAATGTGTTGAGGAAGCATGCCTAGAAACACAATAGTGGTGTTGAGGAATTTTCACGTCTCAACACCAAGAGGAAGAATGTGTTGAGGAAGAATGCCTAGAAACACAATAGTGGTGTTGAGGAATTTGCATGTCTCAACACCAACAGGAAGAATGTGTTGAGGAAGCATGCCTAGCAACACAGTTGTGGTGTTGAGCAATTTGCACTTCTCAACATTAAGAGGAAGAATGTGTTGAGGAAGCATTCTTAGCAACACAGTAGTGGTGTTGAGGAATTGGCACGTCTCAACACCAAGAGGAAAATGTGTTGAGGATGCATGCCTAGCAACACAGTAGTGGTGTTGAGAAATTTGCACGTTTCAACACCAAGAAGAAAATATGTTGAGGAAGCATACCTAGCAACACAGTCGTGGTGTTGAGGAATTTGCACGTCTCAACACCAAGAGAAAGAATGTGTTGAGGAAGCATGCCTAGCAACACAATAGTGGTATTGATGAATTTTCACGTCTCAACACCAAGAGGAAGAATGTGTGGAGGAACATGCCTAGCAACACAATAGTGGTGTTGAGGAATTTGCACGTCTCAACACCAAGAGGAAGAATGTGTTGAGGAAGCATGGCTAGAAACACAGTAGTGGTGTTGAGGAATTTTCACGTCTCAACACTAAGAGGAAGAATGTGTTGAGGAAGCATGCCTAGCACCACAATAGTGGTGTTGATGAATTTGCCCGTCTCAAAACCAAGAGGAAGAATATGTTGAGGAAGCATGCCTTGCAACACAGTAGTGGTGTTGAGGAATTTGCAAGTCTCAACACCAAGAGGAAAATGTGTTGAGGAAGCATGCCTAGCAACATAGTTGTGGTTTTGAGGAATTTGCACGTCTCAACACCAAGAGGAAGAATATGTCGAGGAAGCATGCCTAGACACACAGTAGTGGTGTTGAGGAATTTGCACGTCTCAACACCAAGAGGAAAATATGTTGAGGAAGCATACCTAGCAACACAGTAGTGGTGTTGAGGAATTTGCACGTCTCAACACCAAGAGGAAGAATGTGTTGAGGAAGCATGCCTAGCAACACAATAGTGGTGTTGAGGAATTTTCACGTCTCAACACCAAGAGTAAGAATGTGTTGAGGAAGCATCTCTAGCAACACACTAGTGGTGTTGAGGAATTTGCACGTCTCAACACCAACAGGAAGAATGTGTTGAGGAAGCATGACTAGAAACACATTAGTGGTTTTGATGAATTTGCACATCTCAACACTAAGAGGAAGAATATGTTGAGGAAGCATGCCTAGCAACACAATAGTGGTGTAGATGAATTTGCACGTCTCAACACCAAGAGAAAGAATATGTTGAGGAAGCATTCCTTGCAACACAATAGTGGTGTTGAGGAATTTGCAAGTCTCAACACCAAGAGGAAAATGTGTTGAGGAAGCATGCGTAGCAACATAATGGTGGTGTTGAGAAATTTTCACGTCTCAACACCAAGAGGAAGAATGTGTTGAAGAAGCATGCCTAGAAACACAGTAGTGGTGTTGAGTAATTTTCACGTCTCAACACCAAGAGGAAGAATGTGTTGAGGAAGCATACCTAGCAACACAATAGTGGTGTTGAGGAATTTGCACGTCTCAACACCAAGAGGAAGAATGTGTTGAGGAAGCATTCCTAGCAACACAGTTGTGGTGTTGAGGAATTTGCACTTCTCAACATTAAGAGGAAGAATGTGTTGAGGAAGCATTCTTAGCAACACAGTAGTGGTGTTGAGGAATTGGCACGTCTCAACACCAAGAGGAAAATGCGTTGAGGATGCATGCCTAGCAACACAGTAGTGGTGTTGAGGAATTTAAACATTTCAACACCAAGAAGAAAATATTTTAAGGAAGCATACCTAGCAACACAGTAGTGGTGTTGAGGAATTTGCACGTCTCAACACCAAGAGGAAGAATGTGTTGAGGAAGCATGCCTAGCAACACAATAGTGGTGTTGAGGAATTTTCACGTCTCAACACCAAGAGGAAGAATGTGTTGAGGAAGCATGCCTAGCAACACATGAGTGGTGTTGAGGAATTTTCACGTCTCAACACCAAGAGGAAGAATGTGTTGAGGAAGCATGGCTAGAAACACTGTAGTGGTGTTGAGGAATTTGCACATCTCAACACTAAGAGGAAGAATGTGTTGAGGAAGCATGCCTAGCAACACAATAGTGGTGTTGAGGAATTTGCACGTCTCAAAACCATGAAGAAAATATATTAAGGAAGCATGCCTAGAAACACAGTAGTGGCGTTGAGGAATTTGCACGTCTCAACACCAAGAGGAAGAATGTGTCGAGGAAGCATGCCTAGCAACACATTAATAGTGTTGAGGAATCTGCACGTCTCAACACCAAGAGGAAGAATGTGTCGAGGAAGCATGCCTAGCAACGTAGTAATGGTGTTGAGTAATTGGCAAGTCTCAACACCAAGAGGAAAATGTGTTGAGGAAGCATTCTTAGCAACACAGTGGTGGTGTTGAGAAATTTGCACGTCTCAACACCAAGAAGAAGAATGTGTTGAGGAAGCATGCCTAGCAACACAGTAGTGGTGTTGAGTAATTTGCACGTCTCAACACCAAGAGGAAGAATGTGTTGAGGAAGCATGCCTAGCAACACAATAGTGGTGTTGAGGAATTTGCACGTCTCAACACCAAGAGGAAGAATATGTCGAGGAAGCATGCCTAGACACACAGTAGTGGTGTTGAGGAATTTGCACGTCTCAACACCAAGAGGAAAATATGTTGAGGAAGCATACCTAGCAACACAGTAGTGGTGTTGAGGAATTTGCACGTCTCAATACCAAGAGGAAGAATGTGTTGAGGAAGCATGCCTAGCAACACAATAGTGGTGTTGAGGAATTTGCACGTCTCAACACCAACAGGAAGAATGTGTTGAGGAAGCATGACTAGAAACACATTAGTGGTTTTGATGAATTTGCACATCTCAACACTAAGAGGAAGAATATGTTGAGGAAGCATGCCTAGCAACACAATAGTGGTGTAGATGAATTTGCACGTCTCAAAACCAAGAAGAAAATATATTAAGGAAGCATTCCTAGAAACACAGTAGTGGCGTTGAGGAATTTGCACGTCTCAACACCAAGAGGAAGAATGTGTCGAGGAAGCATGTCTAGCAACACATTAATAGTGTTGAGGAATCTGCACGTCTCAACACCAAGAGGAAGAATGTGTCGAGGAAGCATGCCTAGCAACGCAGTAATGGTGTTGAGTAATTGGCAAGTCTCAACACCAAGAGGAAAATATGTTGAGGAAGCATTCTTAGCAACACAGTGGTGGTGTTGAGAAATTTGCACGTCTTAACACCAAGAAGAAGAATGTGTTGAGGAAGCATGCCTAGCAACACAGTAGTGGTCTTGAGGAATTTGCACGTCTCAACACCAAGAGGAAGAATGTGTTGAGGAAGCATGCCTAGCAACACAATAGTGGTGTTGAGGAATTTTCACGTCTCAACACCAAGAGGAAGAATGTGTTGAGGAAGCATGCCTAGCAACACAGTAGTGGTGTTGAGGAATTTTCACGTCTCAACACCAAGAGGAAGAATGTGTTGAGGAAGCATGGCTAAAAACACTGTAGTGGTGTTGAGCAATTTGCACATCTCAACACTAAGAGGAAGAATGTGTTGAGGAAGCATGCCTAGCAACACAATAGTGGTGTTGAGGAATTTGCACGTCTCAAAACCAAGAAGAAAATATATTAAGGAAGCATGCCTAGCAACACAGTAGTGGTGTTGAGGAATTTGCACGTCTCAACACCAAGAGGAAGAATGTGTTGAAGAAGCATGCCTAGCAACACAATAGTGGTGTTGAGGAATTTGCACGTCTCAACACCAAGAGGAAGAATGTGTTGAGGAAGCATGCCTAGCAACACAGTAGTGGTGTTGAGTAATTGGCAAGTCTCAACACCAAGAGGAAAATGTGTTGAGGAAGCATTCTCAGCAACACAGTGGTGGTGTTGAGAAATTTGCACGTCTCAACACCAAGAGGAAGAATGTGTTGAGGAAGCATGCCTAGCAACACAGTAGTGGTGTTGAGGAATTTGTACGTCTCAATACCTAGAGGAAGAATGTGTTGAAGAAGCATGCCTAAAAACACAGTGTTGGTGTTGAGGAATTTGCACGTCTCAACACCAAGAGGAAGAATGTGTTGAGGAAGCATGCCTAGCAACACAATAGTGGTGTTGAGGAATTTGCACGTCTCAACACCAAGAGGAAGAATATGTCGAGGAAGCATGCCTAGACACACAGTAGTGGTGTTGAGGAATTTGCACGTCTCAACACCAATAGGAAAATATGTTGAGGAAGCATACCTAGCAACACAGTAGTGGTGTTGAGGAATTTGCACGTCTCAACACCAAGAGGAAGAATGTGTTGAGGAAGCATGCCTAGCAACACAATAGTGGTGTTGAGGAATTTTCACGTCTCAACACCAAGAGGAAGAATGTGTTGAGGAAGCATGCCTAGCAACACAATAGTGGTGTTGAGGAATTTGCACGTCTCAAAACCATGAAGAAAATATATTAAGGAAGCATGCCTAGAAACACAGTAGTGGCGTTGAGGAATTTGCACGTCTCAACACCAAGAGGAAGAATGTGTCGAGGAAGCATGCCTAGCAACACATTAATAGTGTTGAGGAATCTGCACGTCTCAACACCAAGAGGAAGAATGTGTCGAGGAAGCATGCCTAGCAACGCAGTAATGGTGTTGAGTAATTGGCAAGTCTCAACACCAAGAGGAAAATGTGTTGAGGAAGCATTCTTAGCAACACAGTGGTGGTGTTGAGAAATTTGCACGTCTCAACACCAAGAAGAATAATGTGTTGAGGAAGCATGCCTAGCAACACAGTAGTGGTGTTGAGTAATTTGCACGTCTCAACACCAAGAGGAAGAATGTGTTGAGGAAGCATGCCTAGCAACACAATAGTGGTGTTGAGGAATTTGCACGTCTCAACACCAAGAGGAAGAATATGTCGAGGAAGCATGACTAGAAACACATTAGTGGTTTTGATGAATTTGCACATCTCAACACTAAGAGGAAGAATATGTTGAGGAAGCATGCCTAGCAACACAATAGTGGTGTAGATGAATTTGCACGTCTCAACACCAAGAGGAAGAATGTGTCGAGGAAGCATGCCTAGCAACACATTAATAGTGTTGAGGAATCTGCACGTCTCAACACCAAGAGGAAGAATGTGTCGAGGAAGCATGCCTAGCAACGCAGTAATGGTGTTGAGTAATTGGCAAGTCTCAACACCAAGAGGAAAATGTGTTGAGGAAGCATTCTTAGCAACACAGTGGTGGTGTTGAGAAATTTGCACGTCTCAACACCAAGAAGAAGAATGTGTTGAGGAAGCATGCCTAGCAACACAGTAGTGGTGTTGAGTAATTTGCACATCTCAACACCAAGAGGAAGAATGTGTTGAGGAAGCATGCCTAGCAACACAATAGTGGTGTTGAGGAATTTGCACGTCTCAACACCAAGAGGAAGAATATGTCGAGGAAGCATGCCTAGACACACAGTAGTGGTGTTGAGGAATTTGCACGTCTCAACACCAAGAGGAAAATATGTTGAGGAAGCATACCTAGCAACACAGTTTGGTGTTGAGGAATTTGCACGTCTCAATACCAAGAGGAAGAATGTGTTGAGGAAGCATGCCTAGCAACACAATAGTGGTGTTGAGGAATTTTCACGTCTCAACACCAAGAGTAAGAATGTGTTAAGGAAGCATCTCTAGCAACACACTAGTGGTGTTGAGGAATTTGCACGTCTCAACACCAAGAGGAAGAATGTGTTGAGGAAGCATGGCTAGAAACACATTAGTGGTGTTGAAGAATTTGCACATCTCAACACTAAGAGAAAGAATGTGTTGAGGAAGCATGCCTAGCAACACAATAGTGGTGTTGATGAATTTGCACGTCTCAACACCAAGAGGAAGAATATGTTGAGGAAGCATTCCTTGCACAACAGTAGTGGTGTTGAGGAATTTGCAAGTCTCAACACCAATAGGAAAATGTGTTGAGGAAGCATGCGTAGCAACATAATGGTGGTGTTGAGAAATTTTCACGTCTCAACACCAAGAGGAAGAATGTGTTGAGGAAGCATGCCTAGAAACACAGTAGTGGTGTTGAGGAATTTTCACGTCTCAACACCAAGAGGAAGAATGTGTTGAGGAAGCATGCCTAGCAACACAATAGTGGTATTGAGGAATTTGCACGTCTCAACACCAAGAGGAAGAATGTGTTGAGGAAGCATTCCTAGCAACACAGTTGTGGTGTTGAGGAATTTGCACTTCTCAACATTAAGAGGAAGAATGTGTTGAGGAAGCATTCTTAGCAACACAGTAGTGGTGTTGAGGAATTGGCACGTCTCAACACCAAGAGGAAAATGCGTTGAGGATGCATGCCTAGCAACACAGTAGTGGTGTTGAGGAATTTAAACATTTCAACACCAAGAAGAAAATATTTTAAGGAAGCATACCTAGCAACACAGTAGTGGTGTTGAGGAATTTGCACGTCTCAACACCAAGAGGAAGAATGTGTTGAGGAAGCATGCCTAGCAACACAATAGTGGTGTTGAGGAATTTTCACGTCTCAACACCAAGAGGAAGAATGTGTTGAGGAAGCATGCCTAGCAACACAGTAGTGGTGTTGAGGAATTTTCACGTCTCAACACCAAGAGGAAGAATGTGTTGAGGAAGCATGGCTAAAAACACTGTAGTGGTGTTGAGGAATTTGCACATCTCAACATTAAGAGGAAGAATGTGTTGAGGAAGCATGCCTAGCAACACAATAGTGGTGTTGAGGAATTTGCACGTCTCAAAACCAAGAAGAAAATATATTAAGGAAGCATGCCTAGCAACACAGTAGTGGTGTTGAGGAATTTGCACGTCTCAACACCAAGAGGAAGAATGTGTTGAAGAAGCATGCCTAGCAACACAATAGTGGTGTTGAGGAATTTTCACGTCTCAACACCAAGAGGAAGAATGTGTTGAGGAAGCATGCCTAGCAACACAGTAGTGGTGTTGAGTAATTGGCAAGTCTCAACACCAAGAGGAAAATGTGTTGAGGAAGCATTCTCAGCAACACAGTGGTGGTGTTGAGAAATTTGCACGTCTCAACACCAAGAGGAAGAATGTGTTGAGGAAGCATGCCTAGCAACACAGTAGTGGTGTTGAGGAATTTGTACGTCTCAATACCTAGAGGAAGAATGTGTTGAAGAAGCATGCCTAAAAACACAGTGTTGGTGTTGAGGAATTTGCACGTCTCAACACCAAGAGGAAGAATGTGTTGAGGAAGCATTCCTAGAAACACAGTAGTGGTGTTCAGGAATTTGCACATCTCAACACCAAGAGGAAGAATGTGTTGAGGAAGCATTCCTAGAAACATAGTAGTGGTGTTGATGAATTTGCACGTCTCAACACCAAGAGGAAGAATGTGTTGAGGAAGCATGCCTTGCAACACAGTAGTGGTGTTGAGTAATTTGCAAGTCTCAACACCGAGAGGAAAATGTGTTGAGGAAGCATGCCTAGCAACACAGTGGTGGTGTTGAGAAATTTTCACGTCTCAACACCAAGAGGAAGAATGTGTTGAGGAAGCATGCCTAGAAACACAGTAGTGGTGTTGAGGAATTTGCACGTCTCAACACCAAGAGGAAGAATGTGTTGAGGAAGCATACCTAGCAACACAATAATGGTGTTGAGTAATTTGCACGTCTCAACAAATAGGAAGAATATGTTAGGTAAGCATGCCTAGCAACACAATAGTGGTGTTGAGGAATTTGCACGTCTCAACACCAAGAGGAAGAATGTTTTGGGTAAGCATCCCTAGCAACACAGTAGTGGTGTTGAGGAATTTGCACCTCTCAACACCAAGAGGAAGAATGTGTCGAGAAAGCATGCCTAGCAACACAGTTGTGGTGTTGAGGAATTTGCACTTCTCAACATTAAGAGGAAGAATGTGTTGAGGAAGCATTCTTAGCAACACAGTAGTGGTGTTGAGCAAATTGGCACGTCTCAACACCAAGAGGAAAATGCGTTGAGGATGCATGCCTAGCAACACAGTAGTGGTGTTGAGGAATTTAAACATTTCAACACCAAGAAGAAAATATTTTAAGGAAGCATACCTAGTGGTAGCTCAAGGAATAAGTCCTAAAACTATGTTTTAACCTAAACCTGCAAGTATACAGGATCTAAAGTAGTGAGTGAGCAAATAAGGGGAAGTCCACAGGGACAAGGAGGGAGCTGGTGTTGTATTCTAAATCTTTCTAGTGACTAAAAGCACTAGGGCATTTGAATTCACCCAATAATCCTAAACTAAGGCAATACCTATTCAAATTGTGTTCTTGTTCCTTTCCAGATAAAGCTACAATGAATGATCTATCAGTTAATCTCCCTAACTCACCCCTAGTATAAGCTGTCTTCTTACAGCACAACCTATCACAGGCTCATTTGGTTTAATTAGCTACCTGTCATTCCTAAAACAATGAAGCACATTCCTTCTTCCAGAGAGGTCTCAAATGGAAGACTTATCAACCAACTTCACTAACTCACCCCTAGTATAAGCTGTCTTCTTACATCACAACCTATCACAGGCTCATTTGGTTTAATTAGCTTCCTGTCATTCCTAAAGCAATGAAGCACAATCAAGAACAACAACATGAACATGAATTATCTTAACATATGATTATGAGTTTCATCAAAGCCCTAGTTATTAAATTATAACATGATGAACATTACTGAAAATAAACTACTACAACTTGGTGCACCGGCTACTCCGGGCATGTCTTTAACACAACCCAACAATACATATTTATACCCACAGACCCAATTTCCCAAAACTACAAAATTAGGGTTCTTCCCCAAAAATCAGTTGAATTAGGGTTACCTAATTTTTTGAAATTGATTCTTGAAATCGTCGACCCATGCTTTGTAATTGCTCCCTGACCTCTTCTCATGCGCCAATTGCAACTCTAGGTTACCTAATTCATCAGTTTTTCACGCCTAGGGATTCAGGCAAAGAAGCGTGAAAAAGTGAGAAAATAGGGAACTAGAGGGCTAGGGGGAGATGGGTTTTGGTTGTTGGTCGATAGGGTGATGATGGTGGCGGAACTAGGGTGGCTGTGGCAGGGAGAAGGTGGTGGCGACAGTTGCAGGGAGAGGTGGTTTTGCAGCAGGGTAAGGTGGAGATGAAAGAGGTCGACTGAGTTTGGGGTAGAGGGCGTTTGGTACTGTAGTGTTGAGCGGTTTCAGCGAGGGATGACGTTTCGCGATCTGGTCTGTGGGATGTGACGATGGTAGGTGGATCCAACGGTGAGATGGGAGGCTGTGGGTAGCGACCGTCGGATGGAGGAATGCAACGAAAAGGACGGCCCAAGATGGAGATGGGCGTTGCGATGTAAAGCGGGAGCTTCGGAGTTTGATGTGCGATGATGGAGCGACCGTAGGATGCTGAAATGCTTCGATCTGACGGCTGAAATCCGAGACGGGCTTGGATAGTGGAAATGGGTTTGAGAAAGGGCTTTGGGCCTTGGGTATGCCAATCCCATATCTTCTTTAAGGACAATTCTTCTTCTTCAAGCCCATTCCTAGCCTCTTGGTCTTATGCACAACGTTCTTCGCGGCTTCCTTGCGTAACTCCTCCCGGCTTTTCACTACTTTTCTGCTCTATTCCGCTCCGCAATTCATCCATACTTTATTTATTACCTAAAAATATAAAATTAAGTAAGAAAAATATTTATTCTTGAAAACAATGAAAATACAAAATATGGGATAAAATGTAGAATTACTGCACAAAAGATGAGTTAAATGCCAACAAAAATATATAGAAATATGCACTTTTTAGCACTCATCAAATACCCCCAAACCTGAATTTTACTTGTCCTCAAGTAAAACAAAACTAAGGAAATCCTAACTATACCACTGTCGCTGGTCTCTCGAATGCATTTAGCGTATGCACTAAGCCTTTTAAACCACTAAGTGTCCCTAGTGGACGAGTGAAGTCTCGTGAAGGTTTACCAGAGGTGTGCCTACAAAACCTAAGGACAAAATATAAGCTCAGATTCCATCAAATGTGACATGTGCAAAACAGTTTAAGCTCACAGCAAAATGAAGATGTCAATCTAGCTATCGAAGGCACAATCCTAGCACTGATAACAAAAAAAAGACATGTGATAAGAGTGTAAAGTGTATCTACACATGTGTAAAGAAAGATCTGAAGTCATGACTACTAATCACCAAGAGATAGTTTCTCAGGCTAAGAACTGAGGTCGAAATCTAGCTAGCTGTCCGGACTTTACGAGAATTGTGAATGAGTTGGAGGTATTTCACAATTACTCGCGTTGTACATCAATGGCATACACCCTCCTTGCTTATTACAATGAAACAACAAAAATAACTATTTACATGACTCTTATTTACATTGACTACTCTCTTTTATTTTTGGAACAAGAGATGATGGAATTGATAAATACTTGATTTTTTTTTTTTTTTTTTTTTTTTTTTTTTTTTTTTTTTTTTTTTTTTTTTTTTTTTTTTTTTTTTTTTTTTTTTTTTTTTTTTTTTTTTTTTTTTTTTTTTTTTTTTTTTTTTTTTTTTTTTTTTTTGGAAGAAGGAAACACTTTTGATATAATTACAAAAGGAAACAAAAGATTACATGACACTTTGCAAGAGGTAGCCCTTTTTGATGCACCCAGTTAAATTCGATGGTTGTCTTTCTTAATGTAACCTCCACCTTCTATCCCAACCAACCAAAGAACAAGCTAGTCAAGTTTCGTTCAGTATTCTAAAGTGATTGGCAATCGTAACTTCCTATCAAACACCTTGAAGATCGAGGCCATACATGTATTGGTAGATCGTGCGCGTGCAAATTTCTTATCACTATGTGAATTGTGCTAGAATCAGGGTGCCTAAATATCTAGACTAAGACTCCTAATAAAAATACATATTTGCACAAGAGTCAACATTTCAAGGTAAATGAGCTCCATTTTTTATGATTTTTAATTTTTTTGAATTTTGATTTTTTAATTTTTTTTGGAATTTTTCACTTTTTTCAAAAAGAAGAAGGAGTTCGTTTTTAATTATAGCATATTATCGTGGTATCTACTCTATACCCCCAAACCTAAACTAAACATTGTCCTCAATGTTTCAAAATATGGAAAGAATTAAAATGCAACATATGGAAAGGGACATGCTGAGTAGAGTAAAAGGAGAGAGAATACCCGATTTCGGCGAAAGCAGAATTAAAACTCCGTTATTCAAGGCAAAAATCCAACATATTTCAACCGAGATCATATTGGATTAGCAAAATATATACAAAAGGAACAAAAGGGTTTTTAAAATTTTATCTACTGGATTATATACAAAAAATTCACCATACACTAACAATCTAAAGAGTTGAGGATCAACCCAAAAGACGAAGTGTAGACATTTCAACAGCTTCACACAATAATAACAGGAAAGAAACGCAAGTGAAACTGTGAAACAAAATGAGCTACCCCCAAACCTGGATTTTACAGAAGATATACTTTTGAAAACAAAATCGCGCAGTTTCGGGGGTTCATCATGCAAAAGGTCTAGCTCGAAATGAACTGTGCTAGGGACGGGCAAACATGCTATTTCCAACTGTGGTTCCTCAAATGTATTATATTTGGAAGCAAAATAGTCCAAGAGGACTTGGGAAGCACACATTTCCAAACCTAGGTTGGGCATTCTCAGAGAAATTGGTTTTATAATATTGGTACAAACCAAATCTAGGTTGGGTGGAAGGCCATCAGATTGTGACTTAGGTAGAAGAATAGGCATATCATTATCAATCAAATCAAAATCTTCTAACTCATCTACACATGTCACATCATGCTCACAATCATCACTCACATTGGCAAGTTCACACTTAGAATCATCAACATCATCAACAGATTCATTCTCATGCATCGGCAAATCAGGAGAAATATCACAATGTGACCTAGGTAGAGAATCAGACACATCAAATATATTTTCATGCATATTAGTGTCTACAGAAGATTCAACTATTCCTATGTCATGTTCATCTTCACAGAATAATTGTACGAATCCCATGTCAATATCAAAATCATATGAATTACAATGAGTATTAGAAAAAACAACATTCATGAAGGTCGAGGGCGAGAAGCCATATGTTATTGAACCAACAGGTTCCACAATATTTTCATGGCCAAAAACTTGGCAGGCCAGGAAATGTGTATAAAAATGATGCAATGGAAACGGGCCTACAGTAATACCGCAAGTGCACGGTCGTCGGTTGTAGCTCGTGCAAGTACGGGTCGATCCACAGAGATCGGGTGTGTTTCGGAAGTGTTTTAGCTAATTGGGTTCCTAGATTTGCTTTGGGCTTAGAAGCCCTTTGGAAGTGTTGGGCTTAATGTACTATTGGGTTTGAATGCCCTTTGAATGGATTGGGCTTAGTGGGTTTGTTAAACATAAAATGAACTGAGCCTGGGCTCAGTTATATTTAAAGTGCAAATGGGCTTTGGTTCTTTGTTTAAGCTTTGGGCTCAATCTCACCTGAACAGTGAAATGGCCTTTTACAGTAATTGGGCTTGGTATTTGAGAGTTGGGCTTAACAGAGAACTAGGCTTTGGCCTTGACTATGAATTTGACTTGGGGCCTTACTGAACTGGGCTTTGATTTTGGTCTTACAGTTGGGCTCAGATTGTGCTCTGGGCTTTTGGAAGTGAGCTGTGGAGAGCAAAGCAATCAGCAGCAATGCAACAGCCCAGAGAAGTGGATTGGCAGCGGCAGCTGCAGAGAGGCAAGAAGCAGTGCAGCAGGCACCAGCAGCAGCAACCTGGTAGAGTAACAGGCACCAGCAGCAGCACACCAGAAGAAGTGGCAGCAGCACAGAAAATGCACAGCAGTGCAGTAACAACAGAGCTGCAGCAGCAGCTGCAGCTGCTCAAGCAGTGAACAAAAAGCAAAGCAGGGGTGCAACAGAGTTGCAGGGCAGGGGGGAACAATCAAGGTAAAAGCAAAACAAAGCAAGAACAAAGCTAAACTAAACAGTTGAAGAATGAATTGTGGTTGAGAATGAAGTAGATTATGGATGGGAACTAGGGGTTGAATTCACTCTAATTTTTACTGTGTATTCTCCTATAGAAAGTTAAACACAACTATGGTACTATTTCCAAAGCACTAATTGTCTTTCTACAGCACAACTAGTCAAGGGATTATGAATTCAGCTTGAGTTGCAGCTTATCAGCAGCTCATGAACCTAACTACAAAGCATACTTGGCATACATTGTGAAAGTGAGGTGATGATGAGCTAAGTTCAAGTTTTTCCTAAACTTGTTTAGCCTTCTAGAGCAGTGTGATCAATATACTACACAACAAGACATTAGAGATTCATCAAGTCCCTAGCAGGGTGATTTAGAACATGACAAACAGCAACTAACAGTGCAATGAGACTAACAGTTGAAGATGCAAATTAACAAGAACATCAAAAACTAACAGTACAATGAGACTAACAGTTGAAACTGCAAATTAACAAGAAAAACTAACAATGCAATTGAAATTACCTAACCCAAATTGGGTGGAAACTTGGCTAGTCCAAGAACAAGTTTTACATCTCATACATCAGTTCTATTTATACCTAAATTAGCAAATTAGGGTTTACACCCATTTTCCCCAAATGTCCTCACTCAACAGTACAATTAGGGTTTAAATTATTACCCAAAATTTAGCTTCCAAACTCCAAAATTTGCTCGACCCATGCTTCTTGATGTTTCTCTGATGCTTTTCCTTCTCCTATTGTCCCCTAATTTCTAGCTATTTTACTCACCCCAAAACCTAGGGTTTCAGAGGTTGTGAGATGAAGAAAATAGCTAGGCTAGGGTGTTGGGGATGGTAGTGGCAGTGATGGAACTGGTGGTGGTGGCAGAACTGTGGAGGTGACAGAACTGTGGAGGTGATGGTGGTGTAAGCGACAGCGGCATGGCAGAGAGGGGAGGTGCAGTTGCAGTTGCAGAGCTACTGTCGGGTGGAGGAGAAGAAAGAAAGAGGAGAAGAATGGGTCGGGTCAGGGTATAGGTATAGTCTGCTACTGTGTGAGGCGGGATATCAAATTTAGATGTTGGCGAATCTGAGTCACTGGATGCGATGCTGGTAGGTAGATCGGACGGATAAGAGAGAAGCAGTTTGTAGCGACCGTTGGATGTGGAACACAACGAAGTCAACGGTGCTAGATTAGGTTAGGTGCTATAGTGTTGGGCGGAATCATCGGGATTTGATGCACAGGCATAGGAGCGACCGTTGGATTCAACTACCATCTAATCTGAAGGCTTGGAATTTCAGCGCTGTGGTGCTTGGCAGAGACTTCCGATTTTGATGCTCTATGAAGGAGCGACCGTCGGATGCTTCTGAGAACTGATCTGATGGCTGAGAACGGAGGCGCTTTTGTGTGTAGAAAATGAGGTTGTGCGCACCATTCTTCGCGGCTTCCTTGCGTAATTTCTCCCAGCTTTTCACTACTTTTCTGCTCTTTTCGCTCCACGACTCATCCGAACTTTATTTATTACCTAAAAATGCAAAATTAATTAATAAAAATATTTATTCTTGAAAACAATGAAAATACAGAATATGGGATAATATGTAGAATTAATGCACAAAAGATGAGTTAAATGCCAACAAAAAGGGATAAAATATATACAATATTTGGCACTCATCAAATACCCCCAAACCTGAATTTTACTTGTCCTCAAGTAAAACAAAACTAAGGAAATCCTACCTATACCACTGTCGCTGGTCTCTCGAATGCATTTAGCGTATGCACTAAGCCTTTTAAACCACTAAGTGTCCCTAGTGGACGAGTTGAAGTCTCGTGAAGGTTTGCTTAGAACGTACCTACAAAGTTCTAGGTCAAAATATAAGCTCAGATTCCATCAAATGTGACATGTGCAAAACAGTTTTAGCTCACAGCAAAATGGAGATGTCAATCTAGCTGTCAAAGGCACAATCCTAGCACTGATAACAAAAAAAGACATGTGATAAGAGTGTAAAGTGTATCTACACATGTGTAAAGAAAGATCTGAAGTTATGACTACTAATCACCAAGAGATAGTTTCTCAGGCTAAGAACTGAGGTCGAAATCTAGCTAGCTGTCCGGACTTTACGAGAATTGTGAATGAGTTGGAGGTATTTCACAATTACTCGCGTTGTACATCAATGGCATACACCCTCCTTGCTTATTACAATAAAACAACAAAATGACTATTTACATGACTCTTATTTACATTGACTATTCTCTTTTTATTTTTGGAACAAGAGAGAATGGAATTGATAAATACTTGATGATTTTTTTTTTTTTTTTTTAACTACGGAAACACTTTTGATACATATACAAAAGGAAACAAAAGATTACATGACACTTTGCAAGAGGTAGCCCTTTTTGATGCACCCAGTTAAATTCGATGGTTGTCTTTCTTAATGTAACCTCCACCTTCTATCCCAACCAACCAAAGAACAAGCTAGTCAAGTTTCGTTCAGTATTCTAAAGTGATTGGCAATCGTAACTTCCTATCAAACACCTTGAAGATCGAGGCCATACATGTATTGGTAGATCGTGCGCGTGCAAATTTCTTATCACTATGTGAATTGTGCTAGAATCAGGGTGCCTAAATATCTAGACTAAGACTCCTAATAAAAATACATATTTGCACAAGAGTCAACATTTCAAGGTAAATGAGCTCCATTTTTATGATTTTTTAATTTTTATTTTTTTTTGAATTTTTGAATTTTTTTGAATTTTCCAATTTTTTTCAAAAGAAGGAGTTCGTTTTCAATTATGGCAAATTATCATGGTATCTACTCTATACCCCCAAACCTAAACTAAACATTGTCCTCAATGTTTCAAAATATGGAAAGAATTAAAATGCAACATATGGAAAGGGACATGCTGAGTAGAGTAAAAGGAGAGAGAATACCCGATTTCGGCGAAAGCAGAATTAAAACTCCGTTATTCAAGGCAAAAATCCAACATATTTCAGCCGAGATCATATTGGATTAGCAAAATATATACAAAAGGAACAAAAGGGTTTTTAAGAAATTTTATCTACTGGATTATATACAAAAAATTCACCATACACTAACAATCTAAAGAGTTGAGGATCAACCCAAAAGACAAAGTGTAAAGGTTTCAACAGCTTCACACAATAATAATATGATAGAAACGCAAGTGAAACTGTGAAACAAAATGAGCTACCCCCAAACCTGGATTTTTCAACGGATAAAATTTTGGAAACAAAATCTCGCAGTTTTGGGGGTTCATCATGTACAAGGTCTAGCTCAAAGTGAACTGTGCTAGGGACGGGCAAACATGCAATTTCCAACTGTGGTTCCTCAAATGTATTATACTTAGAAGCAAAATAGTCCAAGAGGACTTGGGAAGCACACAGTTCCAAACCTAGATTAGGCATTCTCAGAAAAATTGGTTTTACAATATTGGTACAAACCAAATCTAAGTTGGGTGGAAGGCCATCAGATTGTGACTCATGTAGGAGAATAGGCACGTCATTATCAATCAAATCAAAATCTCCTAAATCATCTACACATGTCACATCATGCTCACAATCATCAATCAAATTAGCAAGTCCACAATCAGAATCATCAACATCATCAACAGATTTGTCCTCATGCATCGGCAATTCAATGGAAACATCATATGGAATACTAGAAGAGATATCATTCATTAAGGTCTGGGCAGAGAAGCCTAATGTATTTGAACCCAAAGGTTCCATAACATCATCAGTATAGACATGTTCTTCTAATATAATATCATAATTATTATCATCCTCAACAAAAGAAGAGTGTCCTTCCCTAAAAACTATAGTGTTTCTATTCCACTCATTTACCTCTAGATTAGGTTCATGTTCAATATGACTATCATGAGTAGGGTTAAAAACACTATTTTGATAATTAATTTCATTAGGGATAAAAATGCTGCTATGATCATTCAATGTATGCATTTCTAAACTAGCAGTGTTTTGTTTGAGGAGATTGATGTTTTCCATTATAGATTGCATACAAGGGCTCATGTGAAATTGTTCGTCCTCCCCTTGTGGTGATTGATACATGGGTGCATGGTCGTTAGGGTCTATAAATGGTTGATCGCAACCTTGAAAAGGTTGATTATGGTTCCAATAACCACCATCATAATAATCTGTAGGTTCTACAAACCTTGGAATTTCTCCAGTCCGCCTAAATTCATGGAAAATATAGCAATTCGCAATAGTGTGGTCTAAGCCATCACATGCGGGACATGCATAGATTTCAGGTTGCCTAAGAAAATTAGATGTGACAGATTCCTCATGTGATTGCATTTCTAAAGCTGCGATTCGAGCTTCTAATTGATCGATCAGAGATGATTGTGTGGGTGAGGCACTAGCAAAATGTTCATTTTCACGTTGTGGCGAATGATGCATGTGTGAATAGTCATTAGGGTTCAAGTATTGAGGCTCGGGACTTTGAAAATGTCCATAATAATTCCTATGACTATTGACATCATGGTCTATGGGAGGTTCATAACGTGAAGTATGTCCACACGCAAGTTCTCTAAGGGATTTGTTGTATTCCCCAACTGTAGACCAAGATCTAGACATGATTGGGCTCAAAAGCTAAGTAACTATATTACAAAGCCCAAAATTTGGTTTTTAAGGGATTGGACTTTTTGGAAAAATTTGGTTTTGTTGGGAAAAAATTTGGTTTTGGCGGGAGACATTTGGTTTTAATGGGAAAAAATTTTGGTTTTTAATGTGGGAGCAGAATAAAATTTGGTTTTTTGAATTTGGGAGCAAGTAATTTTTTTTTTTTTTTTTTTTATCCTATCATAAATTAGCACAACCCATAAAAGAAAATAAAAACAACAATAATAATTACAAACCCATAAAAGAAAGAAAAAGAAGAAAAAGAAAAATTATTACAAGCCCAAATAAAAAAATAAAGAAAAACAAAAATTATTACAAGCCCACAAATTAAAAATGGAAGCCCACAGGTTGGGTTCTCTTAATGGGTTTAGGCTTACCTTTGAAGCACAGCCCAGCTGTTCAGTTAGGTTGCAAAAGCCCAGTTGGGCTTTGGATCATCCTAAGCTTTGGCTTCAACACTCAAGGCCCAGTTGGGCTTGGTTCAATTTCTTCTCCTCCTGCAGCTTACAGCCCAGTTGGGCTTGGTTCAATTTCTTCTCCTCCTGCAGCTTACAGCCCAGTTGGGCTTTATCTTGCACCAGCTTCAGCAGGCAGCAGCAGCAGCAGCTTAGGGGAGGCTAGCAGGTTGCAGGGAAAGCACAAGAGAGGAGCTGCAGGCAAGCAGCACAAAGCAACAGCAGCAGGAGAAGCAGGGCAGTTGAGGTAGCTTGGAAAGAAAGCTGCAGCAGCACAACAGCTTGGCAAAAGCAAGAGCAGGAGAAGCAGCAGGGGAAGCAGCTCAGTTGAGGTAGCTGGAAAGAAAGGTGCAGCAGCACAGCAGCTTGGCAGCCAAGGCAGTAAGAGAACAATGGCTTCACAACTTTTAACACTACTAAGAAAACAATGTGTTACAGGACATGGAAACTCAGGGTTACAACATGAGATATCTTACAGGATATGTTACAGGACAATGGCTTACTAAAATCTACAGCATGAGATGCAAGATGAAAGAAAACACGAGAAAAATTAACAGATATGCTAAAGATACTCACATGACTTATGATGCAGGTGACTTAAACTAAATGTGAGATAAAACAATGATGCAATTGACTGAAAAGCTAAAACTACAACTAACAGTACAGCTAACACATATATACAAGTAGTATGCGAATGATGCAGAACTACACAGTTGCAGTAGTATGCTACAAAATAAATTGAACTATGAAAACTATGTGATATGGCAGGTGGTACTAATATGCAAATGGCAGAAGTTACACTAAGTCACAAAGTGCAGAAACTAAAAATGTAATACCCCGATATTCGGCAGTGGTTGGCCGAATGGAATATAAGTAATGATTTGTCCTTCCCTAACACCGAGGCCTTTTCAGCACAATTGGCTCCAGAGTTGGCAGAAAACTCTGCAGTTAAGCGTGCTCGGGCGGGAGCAATCCGGGGATGGGTGACCATCCGGGAAGTTACTGCTGGATTACCGCAGCGATGCCCGTTGAAAACCCCACACTGCCGGATAACCGCAGTGGCTAAGTGGGGACAGTATCGGTGGAGGGACGGGTTATTACAAATGGTATCAGAGCAGCAATTAGATCCTTTCGGAGCTAGTTGTTGCGAAAACAATAATAGTAAATGTTAATTGTGTTTCGATAAATTTGGTTATGTGTTTTTCTTTTTAGCTTGCATTTTTTTTTGTCGCGTTACTTTAAATTTAGGGACTAAATTTCTTGAAGTGTGTGAGGTTGTAATATCCATCCCAAATTCAAGGGTATTTTTGTCTTTTACTAAAAGGGTATTTTTGTAATTTACTTAAGAGAGTATTTTGGTATTTTTAAATTATGGTTCACGTGACATGTCAAATTTATATCTTACTTGTTAAATCTAAAATTGACACTTGTCCACACAGTATTGGTTTTTTTTTAAGAGTATTATAATTATTTTTTTTGTTATTTTTTTTTTTTTTTAAATTTAATGGCCTTCTTGTTTTAGACTTTTAGTGGAATGGAAATTAGGTGTGGTTAGACTCACACAATCAGTGGACCGAACAAAGGAATTTGAGCTTCTCTTTTTATTTTATTTTTACTTCTTGCCATGTGTCATTATTTAATAGGGCACGCATGACATTCCTTGCGGTAAATCTTGTTTACATTTCGTTGGTGAAAATTCATGTGTGCGTGTAAACAGTGTATTTTGGTTGACTTAGAAAACTCTGACCGAGTTGTTCGTATTAGCTTAAAAATGTATATTTAATGCTAGGTGTCGCTACATCATTAGTTAAGAATTATTAGGGTTTAATGAATTTTGGCTATATATATCAAACAAGAGGAGGTCCGGCAGTCGTGGAAGTTTTAGAAAAAAAAAGTTTAAGCCTCCGTTCAATGCCTAGGTTTCCATATTCGTAGAAGAAAAAGAAAACGAAACTGATTTGGCTACTTTAAAATTATTTTTATTATATCATACAAATCATCAAGGATAGTTGGGAGATTTTTTTAGCACCAGCTGGTTTGGAGATTTCAGAATTCGTGCTAATATTACTAGCGTTTGAGGTAGGCGCAACACAATCAAAAACCTTCTTTTTATTTAAGTTTCTTTTAATTAATTTTACTTTGAAAGTTTTGATTCATATATGAATGATAATCGATGTTGTGAGTATGATTATGTATGTTGGGCTGCGGTCCATAGATTGTGATTCTTAAAAACAACTATGATGGGATACGTGATATCCTTGGGAACGGTTTTGTTCCCTAAACCCACGTGGGGCTCCCTAGGGCGAGCGGATTTGATGTGATTGATTTGATTGTTCTTATGGATGTGGTGTTTCCATGTATTTGTGATGCTATTAACCATGCTAGTTGTTTTAAAAAGAATTGAAAATGTTTGATAAAATGTTTTGTTGCTTCTTTTCTTACTGGGTGTCACAACTCACGTCGTTTAATGACAAAAAAATTCCAGATTTTATGGCACCACAAGGAGTTAATGGCGGAAAAGCGTAGAGATCGGTTTTGGTGCTATTATTAGTAGTTTGCATAGGATTTATGATTGGGATTGTAATAAAATATCATCAACTCTTTGAGATGATTTAATTAGTTAGTTATTGGTTATTAAAGCTTTAAAGATTATTGTATTAATGTATAACCAAAGAAAACAATGCTTTGCTTAGACTACTCTATTTGATTGAATAATGGAAATTTCTGGATCATGTCAGTTTGACTGTCTATCATAATTATTATATAATACTTTTTTGTCTCATTTTTTTATTTTACATGTAAAAATCTCTCAATATGTACATATAAAAATTTCATAATTTTCTGAGTTCCAGAAGTATTTTTAAATCAATTGTTTTCACTGTACAAGGATCAGACGTTTTCTGTCAGATTCAATTTTACTGAAGTTGTCTATTTTTTTTAAATATTCTATGTCATGTTTTAGCCTTTAGAGTCTACTGCAAACTCAAAGATGGTTCTTTTATCTTTTCATAATGATCAACCAAAGAAAATTTGAAGTTGTGAGTGAATTGATATGATTTTTTCTAAAAAGAATCGTCACTGTTGTACGTTTCTGCAGTACTGGTCAACTACTCGTTTGACTATGGTCAAAAGGTATTTAAGATAAACTAAAAATCCTAGAAATTTTATTACTGGAAAGGAGATAAGTTAGGATTCAGAATATATAATTATAATAATTTATGGATTCGTATTGGACTCAGTAAAAATTATTTGAGTGACCTGGCGTCAGTTTATGTTTTATGAATCTTTCTTAAAAACGTAATTATTTTGGATTTAATCTGGAACTTTTAACGGTGAAATTAATTTTTCTGATAAAGTATATTTCTTTAGGGTTCATGAAAATTAAAAATCACGTCAAATTAACGGTTAGATGTTCCGAAAAGAATTTTTATGTATCCGCTGCAACAGAATTTCTGAATTAAACATAAATAAAGATTAAACAAAGAATTAGTCGTTTGGACTTGGGCCAAGTATGGAAGTCAGGGCCTGATATTTAAGGTAGCATTTTGGATTTTGGGTTTTGGATTTGGGTTGAAATACAGGCCCGAAAATCGGGGTGTTACAGTTTGGTATCAGAGCCGACGATGGTTCACCTGCCGAGGGTGAGAAGGTACGCTGGACGGGGTTGTTCCAGGTGCTTCTCATGAGGGGTAGGGAACGTCGAAGATCTGAGCTTGCGAATATATTCTGGAGCCGAGGACGGCTCCAATTTAAGGTGGTGGTATTGTAATACCCCGATATTCGGCAGTGGTTGGCCGAATGGAATATAAGTAATGATTTGTCCTTCCCTAACACCGAGGCCTTTTCAGCACAATTGGCTCCAGAGTTGGCAGAAAACTCTGCAGTTAAGCGTGCTCGGGCGGGAGCAATCCGGGGATGGGTGACCATCCGGGAAGTTACTGCTGGATTACCGCAGCGATGCCCGTTGAAAACCCCACACTGCCGGATAACCGCAGTGGCTAAGTGGGGACAGTATCGGTGGAGGGACGGGTTATTACAAAAAATCAAAAATTGCAGCTAGAGATACAAAAGGAAGTTACACTAAGTTACACTAGCAATGACTGAAAAGAAAAACTAAACAAAATAGGAACAGGGTAAAGTAAAGAAAAAGAAAGCAACAATGGCACCGCTACCGAGTCCCCGGCAGCGGCGCCAAAAACTTGGTAGCTCAAGGAATAAGTCCTAAAACTATGTTTTAACCTAAACCTGCAAGTATACAGGATCTAAAGTAGTGAGTGAGCAAATAAGGGGAAGTCCACAGGGACAAGGAGGGAGCTGGTGTTGTATTCTAAATCTTTCTAGTGACTAAAAGCACTAGGGCATTTGAATTCACCCAATAATCCTAAACTAAGGCAATACCTATTCAAATTGTGTTCTTGTTCCTTTCCAGATAAAGCTACAATGAATGATCTATCAGTTAATCTCCCTAACTCACCCCTAGTATAAGCTGTCTTCTTACAGCACAACCTATCACAGGCTCATTTGGTTTAATTAGCTACCTGTCATTCCTAAAACAATGAAGCACATTCCTTCTTCCAGAGAGGTCTCAAATGGAAGACTTATCAACCAACTTCACTAACTCACCCCTAGTATAAGCTGTCTTCTTACAGCACAACCTATCACAGGCTCATTTGGTTTAATTAGCTTCCTGTCATTCCTAAAGCAATGAAGCACAATCAACAACAACAACATGAACATGAATTATCTTAACATATGATTATGAGTTTCATCAAAGCCCTAGTTATTAAATTATAACATGATGAACATTACTGAAAATAAACTACTACAACTTGGTGCACCGGCTACTCCGGGCATGTCTTTAACACAACCCAACAATACATATTTATACCCACAGACCCAATTTCCCAAAACTACAACATTAGGGTTCTTCCCCAAAAATCAGTTGAATTAGGGTTACCTAATTTTTTGAAATTGATTCTTGAAATCGTCGACCCATGCTTTGTAATTGCTCCCTGACCTCTTCTCATGCGCCAATTGCAACTCTAGGTTACCTAATTCATCAGTTTTTCACGCCTAGGGATTCAGGCAAAGAAGCGTGAAAAAGTGAGAAAATAGGGAACTAGAGGGCTAGGGGGGAGATGGGTTTTGGTTGTTGGTCGATAGGGTGATGATGGTGGCGGAACTAGGGTGGCTGTGGCAGGGAGAAGGTGGTGGCGACAGTTGCAGGGTGAGGTGGTTTTGCAGCAGGATAAGGTGGAGATGAAAGAGGTCGACTGAGTTTGGGGTAGGGGGCGTTTGGTAGAGGTGTAGGGTGTTTGGTACTGTAGTGTTGAGCGGTTTCAGCGAGGGATGACGTTTCGCGATCTGGTCTGTGGGATGTGACGATGGTAGGTGGATCCAACGGTGAGATGGGAGGCTGTGGGTAGCGACCGTCGGATGGAGGAATGCAACGAAAAGGACGGCCCAAGATGGAGATGGGCGTTGCGATGTAAAGCGGGAGCTTCGGAGTTTGATGTGCGATGATGGAGCGACCGTAGGATGCTGAAATGCTTCGATCTGACGGCTGAAATCCGAGACGGGCTTGGATAGTGGAAATGGGTTTGAGAAAGGGCTTTGGGCCTTGGGTATGCCAATCCCATATCTTCTTTAAGGACAATTCTTCTTCTTCAAGCCCATTCCTAGCCTCTTGGTCTTATGCACAACGTTCTTCGCGGCTTCCTTGCGTAACTCCTCCCGGCTTTTCACTACTTTTCTGCTCTATTCCGCTCCGCAATTCATCCATACTTTATTTATTACCTAAAAATGCAAAATTAAGTAAGAAAAATCTTGAAAACAATGAAAATACAGAATATGGGATAAAATGTAGAATTAATGAACAAAAGATGAGTTAAATGCCAAGAAAAATATATAGAAATATGCACTTTTTAGGACTCATCACCTAGCAACACAGTAGTGGTGTTGAGGAATTTGCACGTCTCAACACCAAGAGGAAGAATGTGTTGAGGAAGCATGCCTAGCAACACAATAGTGGTGCTGAGGAATTTTCACGTCTCAACACCAAGAGGAAGAATGTGTTGAGGAAGCATGCCTAGCAACACAGTAGTGGTGTTGAGGAATTTTCACGTCTCAACACCAAGAGGAAGAATGTGTTGAGGAAGCATGGCTAGAAACACTGTAGTGGTGTTGAGTAATTTGCACATCTCAACACGAAGAGGAAGAATGTGTTGAGGAAGCATGCCTAGCAACACAATAGTGGTGTTGAGGAATTTGCACGTCTCAAAACCATGAAGAAAATATATTAAGGAAGCATGCCTAGAAACACAGTAGTGGCGTTGAGGAATTTGCACGTCTCAACACCAAGAGGAAGAATGTGTCGAGGAAGCATGCCTAGCAACACATTAATAGTGTTGAGGAATCTGCACGTCTCAACACCAAGAGGAAGAATGTGTCGAGGAAGCATGCCTAGCAACGTAGTAATGGTGTTGAGTAATTGGCAAGTCTCAACACCAAGAGGAAAATGTGTTGAGGAAGCATTCTTAGCAACACAGTGGTGGTGTTGAGAAATTTGCACGTCTCAACACCAAGAAGAAGAATGTGTTGAGGAAGCATGCCTAGCAACACAGTAGTGGTGTTGAGTAATTTGCACGTCTCAACACCAAGAGGAAGAATGTGTTGAGGAAGCATGCCTAGCAACACAATAGTGGTGTTGAGGAATTTGCACGTCTCAACACCAAGAGGAAGAATATGTCGAGGAAGCATGCCTAGACACACAGTAGTGGTGTTGAGGAATTTGCACGTCTCAACACCAAGAGGAAAATATGTTGAGGAAGCATACCTAGCAACACAGTAGTGGTGTTGAGGAATTTGCACGTCTCAATACCAAGAGGAAGAATGTGTTGAGGAAGCATGCCTAGCAACACAATAGTGGTGTTGAGGAATTTTCACGTCTCAACACCAAGAGTAAGAATGTGTTTAGGAAGCATCTCGAGCAACACACTAGTGGTGTTGAGGAATTTGCACGTCTCAACACCAAGAGGAAGAATGTGTTGAGGAAGCATGGCTAGAAAAACATTAGTGGTGTTGAAGAATTTGCACATCTCAACACTAAGAGGAAGAATGTGTTGAGGAAGCATGCCTAGCAACACAATAGTGGTGTTGATGAATTTGCACGTCTCAACACCAAGAGGAAGAATATGTTGAGGAAGCATGCCCTGCAACACAGTAGTGGTGTTGAGGAATTTCCAAGTCTCAACACCAATAGGAAAATGTGTTGAGGAAGCATGCGTAGCAACATAATGGTGGTGTTGAGAAATTTTCACGTCTCAACACCAAGAGGAAGAATGTGTTGAGGAAGCATGCCTAGAAACACAGTAGTGGTGTTGAGGAATTTTCACGTCTCAACACCAAGAGGAAGAATGTGTTGAGGAAGCATGCCTAGCAACACAATAGTGGTATTGAGGAATTTGCACGTCTCAACACCAAGAGGAAGAATGTGTTGAGGAAGCATTCCTAGCAACACAGTTGTGGTGTTGAGGAATTTGCACTTCTCAACATTAAGAGGAAGAATGTGTTGAGGAAGCATTCTTAGCAACACAGTAGTGGTGTTGAGGAATTGGCACGTCTCAACACCAAGAGGAAAATGCGTTGAGGATGCATGCCTAGCAACACAGTAGTGGTGTTGAGGAATTTAAACATTTCAACACCAAGAAGAAAATATTTTAAGGAAGCATACCTAGCAACACAGTAGTGGTGTTGAGGAATTTGCACGTCTCAACACCAAGAGGAAGAATGTGTTGAGGAAGCATGCCTAGCAACACAATAGTGGTGTTGAGGAATTTTCACGTCTCAACACCAAGAGGAAGAATGTGTTGAGGAAGCATGCCTAGCAACACATGAGTGGTGTTGAGGAATTTTCACGTCTCAACACCAAGAGGAAGAATGTGTTGAGGAAGCATGGCTAGAAACACTGTAGTGGTGTTGAGGAATTTGCACATCTCAACACTAAGAGGAAGAATGTGTTGAGGAAGCATGCCTAGCAACACAATAGTGGTGTTGAGGAATTTGCACGTCTCAAAACCATGAAGAAAATATATTAAGGAAGCATGCCTAGAAACACAGTAGTGGCGTTGAGGAATTTGCACGTCTCAACACCAAGAGGAAGAATGTGTCGAGGAAGCATGCCTAGCAACACATTAATAGTGTTGAGGAATCTGCACGTCTCAACACCAAGAGGAAGAATGTGTCGAGGAAGCATGCCTAGCAACGTAGTAATGGTGTTGAGTAATTGGCAAGTCTCAACACCAAGAGGAAAATGTGTTGAGGAAGCATTCTTAGCAACACAGTGGTGGTGTTGAGAAATTTGCACGTCTCAACACCAAGAAGAAGAATGTGTTGAGGAAGCATGCCTAGCAACACAGTAGTGGTGTTGAGGAATTTGCACGTCTCAACACCAAGAGGAAGAATGTGTTGAGGAAGCATGCCTAGCAACACAATAGTGGTGTTGAGGAATTTGCACGTCTCAACACCAAGAGGAAGAATATGTCGAGGAAGCATGCCTAGACACACAGTAGTGGTGTTGAGGAATTTGCACGTCTCAACACCAATAGGAAAATATGTTGAGGAAGCATACCTAGCAACACAGTTTGGTGTTGAGGAATTTGCACGTCTCAATACCAAGAGGAAGAATGTGTTGAGGAAGCATGCCTAGCAACACAATAGTGGTGTTGAGGAATTTTCACGTCTCAACACCAAGAGTAAGAATGTGTTAAGGAAGCATCTCTAGCAACACACTAGTGGTGTTGAGGAATTTGCACGTCTCAACACCAAGAGGAAGAATGTGTTGAGGAAGCATGGCTAGAAACACATTAGTGGTGTTGAAGAATTTGCACATCTCAACACTAAGAGAAAGAATGTGTTGAGGAAGCATGCCTAGCAACACAATAGTGGTGTTGATGAATTTGCACGTCTCAACACCAAGAGGAAGAATATGTTGAGGAAGCATTCCTTGCACAACAGTAGTGGTGTTGAGGAATTTGCAAGTCTCAACACCAATAGGAAAATGTGTTGAGGAAGCATGCGTAGCAACATAATGGTGGTGTTGAGAAATTTTCACGTCTCAACACCAAGAGGAAGAATGTGTTGAGGAAGCATGCCTAGAAACACAGTAGTGGTGTTGAGGAATTTTCACGTCTCAACACCAAGAGGAAGAATGTGTTGAGGAAGCATGCCTAGCAACACAATAGTGGTGTTGAGGAATTTGCACGTCTCAACACCAAGAGGAAGAATGTGTTGAGGAAGCATGCCTAGCAACACAGTTGTGGTGTTGAGGAATTTGCACTTCTCATCATTAAGAGGAAGAATGTGTTGAGGAAGCATTCTTAGCAACACAGTAGTGGTGTTGAGGAATTGGCACGTCTCAACACCAAGAGGAAAATGCGTTGAGGATGCATGCCTAGCAACACAGTAGTGGTGTTGAGGAATTTGCACATTTCAACACCAAGAAGAAAATATTTTAAGGAAGCATACCTAGCAACACAGTAGTGGTGTTGAGGAATTTGCACGTCTCAACACAAAGAGGAAGAATGTGTTGAGGAAGCATGCCTAGCAACACAATAGTGGTGTTGAGGAATTTTCACGTCTCAACACCAAGAGGAAGAATGTGTTGGGGAAGCATGCCTAGCAACACAGTAGTGGTGTTGAGGAATTTTCACGTCTCAACACCAAGAGGAAGAATGTGTTGAGGAAGCATGGCTAGAAACACTGTAGTGGTGTTGAGGAATTTGCACATCTCAACACTAAGAGGAAGAATGTGATGAGGAAGCATGCCTAGCAACACAATAGTGGTGTTGAGGAATTTGCACGGCTCAAAACCAACACGAAAATATATTAAGGAAGCATGCCTAGAAACACAGTAGTGGCGTTGAGGAATTTGCACGTCTCAACACCAAGAGGAAGAATGTGTCGAGGAAGCATGTCTAGCAACACATTAATAGTGTTGAGGAATCTGCACGTCTCAACACCAAGAGGAAGAATGTGTCTAGGAAGCATGCCTAGCAACGCAGTAATGGTGTTGAGTAATTGGCAAGTCTCAACACCAAGAGGAAAATATGTTGAGGAAGCATTCTTAGCAACACAGTGGTGGTGTTGAGAAATTTGCACGTCTTAACACCAAGAAGAAGAATGTGTTGAGGAAGCATGCCTAGCAACACAGTAGTGGTCTTGAGGAATTTGCACGTCTCAACACCAAGAGGAAGAATGTGTTGAGGAAGCATGCCTAGCAACACAATAGTGGTGTTGAGGAATTTTCACGTCTCAACACCAAGAGGAAGAATGTGTTGAGGAAGCATGCCTAGCAACACAGTAGTGGTGTTGAGGAATTTTCACGTCTCAACACCAAGAGGAAGAATGTGTTGAGGAAGCATGGCTAAAAACACTGTAGTGGTGTTGAGGAATTTGCACATCTCAACATTAAGAGGAAGAATGTGTTGAGGAAGCATGCCTAGCAACACAATAGTGGTGTTGAGGAATTTGCACGTCTCAAAACCAAGAAGAAAATATATTAAGGAAGCATGCCTAGCAACACAGTAGTGGTGTTGAGGAATTTGCACGTCTCAACACCAAGAGGAAGAATGTGTTGAAGAAGCATGCCTAGCAACACAATAGTGGTGTTGAGGAATTTTCACGTCTCAACACCAAGAGGAAGAATGTGTTGAGGAAGCATGCCTAGCAACACAGTAGTGGTGTTGAGTAATTGGCAAGTCTCAACACCAAGAGGAAAATGTGTTGAGGAAGCATTCTCAGCAACACAGTGGTGGTGTTGAGAAATTTGCACGTCTCAACACCAAGAGGAAGAATGTGTTGAGGAAGCATGCCTAGCAACACAGTAGTGGTGTTGAGGAATTTGTACGTCTCAATACCTAGAGGAAGAATGTGTTGAAGAAGCATGCCTAAAAACACAGTGTTGGTGTTGAGGAATTTGCACGTCTCAACACCAAGAGGAAGAATGTGTTGAGGAAGCATTCCTAGAAACACAGTAGTGGTGTTCAGGAATTTGCACATCTCAACACCAAGAGGAAGAATGTGTTGAGGAAGCATTCCTAGAAACATAGTAGTGGTGTTGATGAATTTGCACGTCTCAACACCAAGAGGAAGAATGTGTTGAGGAAGCATGCCTTGCAACACAGTAGTGGTGTTGAGTAATTTGCAAGTCTCAACACCGAGAGGAAAATGTGTTGAGGAAGCATGCCTAGCAACACAGTGGTGGTGTTGAGAAATTTTCACGTCTCAACACCAAGAGGAAGAATGTGTTGAGGAAGCATGCCTAGAAACACAGTAGTGGTGTTGAGGAATTTGCACGTCTCAACACCAAGAGGAAGAATGTGTTGAGGAAGCATACCTAGCAACACAATAATGGTGTTGAGTAATTTGCACGTCTCAACAAATAGGAAGAATATGTTAGGTAAGCATGCCTAGCAACACAATAGTGGTGTTGAGGAATTTGCACGTCTCAACACCAAGAGGAAGAATGTTTTGGGTAAGCATCCCTAGCAACACAGTAGTGGTGTTGAGGAATTTGCACCTCTCAACACCAAGAGGAAGAATGTGTCGAGAAAGCATGCCTAGCAACACAGTTGTGGTGTTGAGGAATTTGCACTTCTCAACATTAAGAGGAAGAATGTGTTGAGGAAGCATTCTTAGCAACACAGTAGTGGTGTTGAGCAAATTGGCACGTCTCAACACCAAGAGGAAAATGCGTTGAGGATGCATGCCTAGCAACACAGTAGTGGTGTTGAGGAATTTAAACATTTCAACACCAAGAAGAAAATATTTTAAGGAAGCATACCTAGTGGTAGCTCAAGGAATAAGTCCTAAAACTATGTTTTAACCTAAACCTGCAAGTATACAGGATCTAAAGTAGTGAGTGAGCAAATAAGGGGAAGTCCACAGGGACAAGGAGGGAGCTGGTGTTGTATTCTAAATCTTTCTAGTGACTAAAAGCACTAGGGCATTTGAATTCACCCAATAATCCTAAACTAAGGCAATACCTATTCAAATTGTGTTCTTGTTCCTTTCCAGATAAAGCTACAATGAATGATCTATCAGTTAATCTCCCTAACTCACCCCTAGTATAAGCTGTCTTCTTACAGCACAACCTATCACAGGCTCATTTGGTTTAATTAGCTACCTGTCATTCCTAAAACAATGAAGCACATTCCTTCTTCCAGAGAGGTCTCAAATGGAAGACTTATCAACCAACTTCCCTAACTCACCCCTAGTATAAGCTGTCTTCTTACAGCACAACCTATCACAGGCTCATTTGGTTTAATTAGCTTCCTGTCATTCCTAAAGCAATGAAGCACAATCAAGAACAACAACATGAACATGAATTATCTTAACATATGATTATGAGTTTCATCAAAGCCCTAGTTATTAAATTATAACATGATGAACATTACTGAAAATAAACTACTACAACTTGGTGCACCGGCTACTCCGGGCATGTCTTTAACACAACCCAACAATACATATTTATACCCACAGACCCAATTTCCCAAAACTACAACATTAGGGTTCTTCCCCAAAAATCAGTTGAATTAGGGTTACCTAATTTTTTGAAATTGATTCTTGAAATCGTCGACCCATGCTTTGTAATTGCTCCCTGACCTCTTCTCATGCGCCAATTGCAACTCTAGGTTACCTAATTCATCAGTTTTTCACGCCTAGGGATTCAGGCAAAGAAGCGTGAAAAAGTGAGAAAATAGGGAACTAGAGGGCTAGGGGGGAGATGGGTTTTGGTTGTTGGTCGATAGGGTGATGATGGTGGCGGAACTAGGGTGGCTGTGGCAGGGAGAAGGTGGTGGCGACAGTTGCAGGGTGAGGTGGTTTTGCAGCAGGATAAGGTGGAGATGAAAGAGGTCGACTGAGTTTGGGGTAGGGGGCGTTTGGTAGAGGTGTAGGGTGTTTGGTACTGTAGTGTTGAGCGGTTTCAGCGAGGGATGACGTTTCGCGATCTGGTCTGTGGGATGTGACGATGGTAGGTGGATCCAACGGTGAGATGGGAGGCTGTGGGTAGCGACCGTCGGATGGAGGAATGCAACGAAAAGGACGGCCCAAGATGGAGATGGGCGTTGCGATGTAAAGCGGGAGCTTCGGAGTTTGATGTGCGATGATGGAGCGACCGTAGGATGCTGAAATGCTTCGATCTGACGGCTGAAATCCGAGACGGGCTTGGATAGTGGAAATGGGTTTGAGAAAGGGCTTTGGGCCTTGGGTATGCCAATCCCATATCTTCTTTAAGGACAATTCTTCTTCTTCAAGCCCATTCCTAGCCTCTTGGTCTTATGCACAACGTTCTTCGCGGCTTCCTTGCGTAACTCCTCCCGGCTTTTCACTACTTTTCTGCTCTATTCCGCTCCGCAATTCATCCATACTTTATTTATTACCTAAAAATGCAAAATTAAGTAAGAAAAATCTTGAAAACAATGAAAATACAGAATATGGGATAAAATGTAGAATTAATGAACAAAAGATGAGTTAAATGCCAAGAAAAATATATAGAAATATGCACTTTTTAGGACTCATCACCTAGCAACACAGTAGTGGTGTTGAGGAATTTGCACGTCTCAACACCAAGAGGAAGAATGTGTTGAGGAAGCATGCCTAGCAACACAATAGTGGTGCTGAGGAATTTTCACGTCTCAACACCAAGAGGAAGAATGTGTTGAGGAAGCATGCCTAGCAACACAGTAGTGGTGTTGAGGAATTTTCACGTCTCAACACCAAGAGGAAGAATGTGTTGAGGAAGCATGGCTAGAAACACTGTAGTGGTGTTGAGTAATTTGCACATCTCAACACGAAGAGGAAGAATGTGTTGAGGAAGCATGCCTAGCAACACAATAGTGGTGTTGAGGAATTTGCACGTCTCAAAACCATGAAGAAAATATATTAAGGAAGCATGCCTAGAAACACAGTAGTGGCGTTGAGGAATTTGCACGTCTCAACACCAAGAGGAAGAATGTGTCGAGGAAGCATGCCTAGCAACACATTAATAGTGTTGAGGAATCTGCACGTCTCAACACCAAGAGGAAGAATGTGTCGAGGAAGCATGCCTAGCAACGTAGTAATGGTGTTGAGTAATTGGCAAGTCTCAACACCAAGAGGAAAATGTGTTGAGGAAGCATTCTTAGCAACACAGTGGTGGTGTTGAGAAATTTGCACGTCTCAACACCAAGAAGAAGAATGTGTTGAGGAAGCATGCCTAGCAACACAGTAGTGGTGTTGAGTAATTTGCACGTCTCAACACCAAGAGGAAGAATGTGTTGAGGAAGCATGCCTAGCAACACAATAGTGGTGTTGAGGAATTTGCACGTCTCAACACCAAGAGGAAGAATATGTCGAGGAAGCATGCCTAGACACACAGTAGTGGTGTTGAGGAATTTGCACGTCTCAACACCAAGAGGAAAATATGTTGAGGAAGCATACCTAGCAACACAGTAGTGGTGTTGAGGAATTTGCACGTCTCAATACCAAGAGGAAGAATGTGTTGAGGAAGCATGCCTAGCAACACAATAGTGGTGTTGAGGAATTTTCACGTCTCAACACCAAGAGTAAGAATGTGTTTAGGAAGCATCTCGAGCAACACACTAGTGGTGTTGAGGAATTTGCACGTCTCAACACCAAGAGGAAGAATGTGTTGAGGAAGCATGGCTAGAAAAACATTAGTGGTGTTGAAGAATTTGCACATCTCAACACTAAGAGGAAGAATGTGTTGAGGAAGCATGCCTAGCAACACAATAGTGGTGTTGATGAATTTGCACGTCTCAACACCAAGAGGAAGAATATGTTGAGGAAGCATGCCCTGCAACACAGTAGTGGTGTTGAGGAATTTCCAAGTCTCAACACCAATAGGAAAATGTGTTGAGGAAGCATGCGTAGCAACATAATGGTGGTGTTGAGAAATTTTCACGTCTCAACACCAAGAGGAAGAATGTGTTGAGGAAGCATGCCTAGAAACACAGTAGTGGTGTTGAGGAATTTTCACGTCTCAACACCAAGAGGAAGAATGTGTTGAGGAAGCATGCCTAGCAACACAATAGTGGTATTGAGGAATTTGCACGTCTCAACACCAAGAGGAAGAATGTGTTGAGGAAGCATTCCTAGCAACACAGTTGTGGTGTTGAGGAATTTGCACTTCTCAACATTAAGAGGAAGAATGTGTTGAGGAAGCATTCTTAGCAACACAGTAGTGGTGTTGAGGAATTGGCACGTCTCAACACCAAGAGGAAAATGCGTTGAGGATGCATGCCTAGCAACACAGTAGTGGTGTTGAGGAATTTGCACATTTCAACACCAAGAAGAAAATATTTTAAGGAAGCATACCTAGCAACACAGTAGTGGTGTTGAGGAATTTGCACGTCTCAACACAAAGAGGAAGAATGTGTTGAGGAAGCATGCCTAGCAACACAATAGTGGTGTTGAGGAATTTTCACGTCTCAACACCAAGAGGAAGAATGTGTTGGGGAAGCATGCCTAGCAACACAGTAGTGGTGTTGAGGAATTTTCACGTCTCAACACCAAGAGGAAGAATGTGTTGAGGAAGCATGGCTAGAAACACTGTAGTGGTGTTGAGGAATTTGCACATCTCAACACTAAGAGGAAGAATGTGATGAGGAAGCATGCCTAGCAACACAATAGTGGTGTTGAGGAATTTGCACGGCTCAAAACCAACACGAAAATATATTAAGGAAGCATGCCTAGAAACACAGTAGTGGCGTTGAGGAATTTGCACGTCTCAACACCAAGAGGAAGAATGTGTCGAGGAAGCATGTCTAGCAACACATTAATAGTGTTGAGGAATCTGCACGTCTCAACACCAAGAGGAAGAATGTGTCGAGGAAGCATGCCTAGCAACGCAGTAATGGTGTTGAGTAATTGGCAAGTCTCAACACCAAGAGGAAAAT
>NW_020645483.1:252451-259787 GCF_003573695.1 Papaver somniferum
GTTGAGGATTTTGCACGTCTCAACACCAAGAGGAAGAATGTGTTGAGGAAGCATGCCTAGCAACACAATAGTGGTGTTGAGGAATTTTCACGTCTCAACACCAAGAGGAAGAATGTGTTGAGGAAGCATGCCTAGAAACACAGTAGTGGTGTTGAGTAATTGGAAAGTCTCAACACCAAGAGGAAAATGTGTTGAGGAAGCATTCTCAGCAACACAGTGGTGGTGTTGAGAAATTTGCACGTCTCAACACCAAGAGGAAGAATGTGTTGAGGAAGCATGCCTAGCAACACAGTAGTGTTGTTGAGGAATTTGTACGTCTCAATACCTAGAGGAATAATGTGTTGAGGAAGCATGCCTAGAAACACAGTAGTGGTGTTCAGGAATTTGCACATCTCAACACCAAGAGGAAGAATGTGTTGAGGAAGCATTCCTAGCAACATAGTAGTGGTGTTGATGAATTTGCACGTCTTAACACCAAGAGGAAGAATGTGTTGAGGAAGCATGCCTTGCAACACAGTAGTGGTGTTGAGTAATTTGCAAGTCCCAACACCGAGAGGAAAATGTGTTGAGGAAGCATGCCTAGCAACACAGTGGTGGTGTTGAGAAATTTTCACGTCTCAACACCAAGAGGAAGAATGTGTTGACGAAGCATGCCTAGAAACACAGTAGTGGTGTTGAGAAATTTGCACGTCTCAACACCAAGAGGAAGAATGTGTTGAGGAAGCATACCTAGCAACACAATAATGGTGTTGAGTAATTTGCACGTCTCAACAAATAGGAAGAATATGTTAGGTAAGCATGCCTAGCAACACAATAGTGGTGTTGAGGAATTTGCACGTCTCAACACCAAGAGGAAGAATGTTTTGGGTAAGCATCCCTAGCAACACAGTAGTGGTGTTGAGGAATTTGCACCTCTCAACACCAAGAGGAAGAATGTGTCGAGAAAGCATGCCTAGCAACACAATAGTGGTGTTGAGGAATCTGCACGTCTCAACACCAATATGAAGAATGTGTCGAGGAAGCATGCCTATCAACGCAGTAATGGTGTTGAGTAATTGGCAAGTCTCAACACCAAGAGGAAAATGTGTTGAGGAAGCATTCCTAGCAACACAGTGGTGGTGTTGAGGAATTTGCACGTCTCAACACCAAGAGGAAGAATGTGTTGAGGAACCATGCCTAGCAATACACTAGTGGTGTTGAGGAATTTTCACGTCTCAACACCAAGAGGAAGAATGTGTTGAGGAAGCATGCCTAGAAACACAGTAGTGGTGTTGAGGAATTTGCACGTCTCAACACCAAGAGGAAGAATGTGTTGAGGAAGCATGCCTAGCAACACAATAGTGGTGTTGAGGAATTTGCACGTCTCAATACCAAGAGGAAGAATGTGTTGAGGAAGCATGCCTAGCAACACAGTTGTGGTGTTGAGGAATTTGCACTTCTCAACATTAAGAGGAAGAATGTGTTGAGGAAGCATTCTTAGCAACACAGTAGTGGTGTTGAGAAATTGGCACGTCTCAACACCAAGAGGAAAATGTATTGAGGATGCATGCCTAGCAACACAGTAGTGGTGTTGAGGAATTTGCACGTTTCAACACCAAGAAGAAAATATGTTGAGGAAGCATGCCTAGCAACACAATAGTGGTGTTGAGGAATTTTCACGTCTCAACATCAAGAGGAAGAATGTTCTGAGGAAGCATTCCTTGCAACACAGTAGTGCTGTTGAGTAATTTGCACGTCTCAACACCAAGAGGAATAATGTGTTGAGGAAGCATGGCTAGAAACACAATAGTGGTGTTGAGGAATTTTCACGTCTCAACATCAAGAGGAAGAATGTGTTGAGGAAGAATGCCTAGCAACACAGTAGTGGTGTTGAGGAATTTGCACGTCTCAACACCAAGAGGAAGAATGTGTTAAGGAAGCATGGCTAGAAACACAGTAGTGGTGTTGAAGAATTTGCACATCTCAACACTAAGAGGAATAATGTGTTGAGGAAGCATGCTTAGCAACACAATAGTGGTGTTGAGGAATTTGCACGTCTCAAAACCAAGAAGAAAATATATTAAGTTAGCATGCCTAGCAACACAGTAGTGGCGTTGAGGAATTTGCACGTCTCAACACCAAGAGGAAAATGTGTTGAGGAAGCATGCCTAGCAACACAGTAGTGGTGTTGAGGAATTTGCACGTCTCAACACCAAGAGGAAGAATGTGTCGAGGAAGCATGCCTAGCAACACAGTAGTGGTGTTGAGGAATTTGCACGTCTCAACACCAAGAGGAAGAATGTTCTGAGGAAGCATGCCTAGAAACATAGTAGTGGTGTTGATGAATTTGCACGTCTCAACACCAAGAGGAAGAATGTGTTGAGGAAGCATGCCTATAAACACAGTAGTGGTGTTGAGGAATTTGCACGTCTCAACACCAAGAAGAAAATATATTAAGGAAGCATGCCTAGCAACACAGTAGTGGTGTTGAGTAATTTACATATCTCAACACCGAGAGGAAAATGTGTTGAGGAAGCATGCCTAGCAACACAGTGGTGGTGTTGAGGAATTTGCACGTCTCAACACCAAGAGGAAGAATGTTTTGGGTAAGCATCCCTAGCAACACAGTAGTGGTGTTGACGAATTTGCACCTCTCAACACCAAGAGGAAGAATGTGTCGAGAAAGCATGCCTAGCAACACAATAGTGGTGTTGAGGAATCTGCACGTCTCAACACCAATATGAAGAATGTGTCGAGGAAGCATGCCTATCAACGCAGTAATGGTGTTGAGTAATTGGCAAGTCTCAACACCAAGAGGAAAATGTGTTTAGGAAGCATTCCTAGCAACACAGTGGTGGTGTTGAGGAATTTGCACGTCTCAACACCAAGAGGAAGAATGTGTTGAGGAAGCATGCCTAGCAACACACTAGTGGTGTTGAGGAATTTTCACGTCTCAACACCAAGAGGAAGAATGTGTTGAGGAAGCATGCCTAGAAACACATTAGCAGTGTTGAGGAATTTGCACGTCTCAACACCAAGAGGAAGAATGTGTTGAGGAAGCATGCCTAGCAACACAATAGTGGTGTTTAAGAATTTGCACGTCTAAATACCAAGAGGAAGAATGTGTTGAGGAAGCATGCCTAGCAACACAGTTGTGGTGTTGAGGAATTTGCACTTCTCAACATTAAGAAGAATAATGTGTTGAGGAAGCATTCTTAGCAACACAGTAGTGGTGTTGAGAAATTGGCACGTCTCAACACCAAGAGGAAAATGTATTGAGGATGCATTCCTAACAACACAGTAGTGGTGTTGAGGAATTTGCACGTTTCAACACCAAGAAGAAAATATGTTGAGGAAGCATACCTAGCAACACAGTAGTGGTGTTGAGGAATTTGCACGTCTCAACACCAAGAGGAAGAATGTGTTGAGGAAGCATGCCTAGCAACACAATAGTGGTGTTGAGGAATTTTCACGTCTCAACATCAAGAGGAAGAATGTTCTGAGGAAGCATGCCTTGCAACACAGTAGTGGTGTTGAGTAATTTGCACGTCTCAACACCAAGAGGAATAATGTGTTGAGGAAGCATGGCTAGAAACACAATAGTGGTGTTGAGGAATTTTCACGTCTCAACATCAAGAGGAAGAATGTGTTGAGGAAGAATGCCTAGCAACACAGTAGTGGTGTTGAGGAATTTGCACGTCTCAACACCAAGAGGAAGAATGTGTTGAGGAAGCATGGCTAGAAACACAGTAGTGGTGTTGAAGAATTTGCACATCTCAACACTAAGAGGAATAATGTGTTGAGGAAGCATGCTTAGCAACACAATAGTGGTGTTGAGGAATTTGCACGTCTCAAAACCAAGAATAAAATATATTAAGTTAGCATGCCTAGCAACACAGTAGTGGCGTTGAGGAATTTGCACGTCTCAACACCAAGAGGAAAATGTGTTGAGGAACCATGCCTAGCAACACAGTAGTGGTGTTGAGGAATTTGCACGTCTCAACACCAAGAGGAAGAATGTTTCGAGGAAGCATGCCTAGCAACGCAGTAATAGTGTTGAGGAATTTGCACGTCTCAACACCAAGAGAAAGAATGTGTTGAGGAAGCATGCCTAGCAACACAATAGTGGTGTTGAGGAATTTGCACGTCTCAATACCATAAGGAAGAATGTGTTGAGGAAGCATGCCTAAAAACACAGTAGTGGTGTTGAGGAATTTGCACGTCTCAACACCTACAGAAAAATGTGTTGAGGAAGCATGCATAGCAACACAGTAGTGGTGTTGCGGAATTTGCACGTCTCAACACCAAGAGGAAGAATGTGTTGAGGAAGCATGGATAGAAACACAATAGTGGTGTTGAGGAATTTTCACGTCTCAATATCAAGAGGAAGAATGTGTTGAGGAAGCATGCCTAGAAACACAGTAGTGGTGTTGAGGAATTTGCACATCTCAACACCAAGAGGAAGAATGTGTTGAGGAAGCATGGCTAGAAACACAGTAGTGGTGTTGAAGAATTTGCACATCTCAACATTAAGAGGAAGAATGTATTGAGGAAGCATGCTTAGCAGCACAATAGTGGTGTTGAGGAATTTGCACGTCTCAAAACCATGAAGAAAATATATTAAGTTAGCATGCCTAGCAACACAGTAGTGGCGTTGAGGAATTTTCACGTCTCAACACCAAGAGGAAAATGTGTTGAGGAAGCAGGCCTAGAAACACAGTAGTGGTGTTGAGGAATTTGCACGTCTCAACACCAAGAGAAAGAATGTGTCGAGGAAGCATGCCTAGCAACACAGTAATAGTGTTGAGGAATTTGCACGTCTCAACACCAAGAGGAAGAATGTGTTGAGGAAGCATGCCTAGTAACACAGTAGTGGTGTTGAGGAATTTGCATGTCTCAATACCATGACGAAGAATGTGTTGAGAAAGCATGCTTAAAAACACAGTAGTGGTGTTGAGGAATTTGAACGTCTCAACACCAAGAGGAAAATGTGTTGAGGAAGCATGCATAGAACCACAGTAGTGGTGTTGAGGAATTTGCACGTCTCAACACCAAGAGGAAGAATGTGTTGAGGAAGCATGCCTAGAAACACAGTAGTGGTGTTCAGGAATTTGCACATCTCAATACCAAGAGGAAGAATGTGTTGAGGAAGCATGCGTAGCAACATAGTAGTGGTGTTGATGAAGTTGCACGTCTCAACACCAAGAGGAAGAATGTGTTGAGGAAGCATGCCTAGCAACACAGTAGTGGCTTTGAGGAATTTGCACGTCTCAACACCAAGAGGAAAATGTGTTGAGGAAGCATGCCTAGCAACATAGTAGTGGTGTTGAGGAATTTGCACGTATCAACACCAAGAGGAAGAATGTGTCGACGAAGCATGCCTAGCAACACAGTAGTGGTGTTGAGGAATTTGCACGTATCAACACCAAGAGGAAGAATGTGTCGAGGAAGCATGCCTAGCAACACAGTAATAGTGTTGAGGAATCTGCACGTCTCAACACCAGGAGGAAGAATGTGTCGAGGAAGCATGCCTAGCAACGCAGTAATGGTGTTGAGTAATTGGCAAGTCTCAACACCAAGAGGAAAATGTGTTGAGGAAGCATTCTTAGCAACACAGTGGTGGTGTTGAGAAATTTGCACGTCTCAACACAAAGAGGAAAATATATTAAGTTAGCATGCCTAGCAACACAATAGTGGCGTTGAGGAATTTGCACGTCTCAACACCAAGAGGAAAATGTGTTGAGGATCCATGCCTAGCAACACAGTAGTGGTGTTGAGGAATTTGCACGTCTCAACACCAAGAGGAATAATGTGTCGAGGAAGCATGCCTAGCAACACAGTAATAGTGTTGAGGAATTTGCATGTCTCAACACCAAGCGGAAGAATGTGTTGATGAAGCATGCCTTGCAACACAGTAGTGGTGTTGAGGAATTTGCATGTCTCAATACCATGAGGAAGAATGTGTTGAGGAAGCATGCCTAAAAACACAGTAGTGGTGTTGAGGAATTTGCACGTCTCAACACCAAGAGGAAAATGTGTTGAGGAAGCATGCATAGCAACACAGTAGTGGTGTTGAGGAATTTGCACGTCTCAAGACCAAGAGAAAGAATGTGTCGAGGAAGCATGCCTAGCAACACAGTAATAGTGTTGAGGAATTTGCACGTCTCAACACCAAGAGGAAGAATGTGTTGAGGAAGCATGCCTAGAAACACGGTAGTGGTGTTGAGGAATTTGCACGTCTCAATACCATGAGGAAGAATGTGTTGAGGAAGCATGACTAAAAACACAGTAGTGGTGTTGAGGAATTTGCACGTCTCAACACCAAGAGGAAAATATGTTGAGGAAACATGCATAGCAACACAATAGTGGTGTTGAGGAATTTGCACGTCTCAACACCAAGAGGAAGAATGTGTTGAGGAAGCATGCCTAGAAACACAGTAGTGGTGTTGAGGAATTTGCACATCTCAACACCAAGAGGAAGAATGTGTTGAGGAAGCATGCCTAGAAACATAGTAGTGGTGTTGATGAATTTGCACGTCTCAACACCAAGAGGAAGAATGTGTTGAGGAAGCATGCCTATAAACACAGTAGTGGTGTTGAGGAATTTGCACGTCTCAACACCAAGAAGAAAATATATTAAGGAAGCATGCCTAGCAACACAGTAGTGGTGTTGAGTAATTTACATATCTCAACACCGAGAGGAAAATGTGTTGAGGAAGCATGCCTAGCAACACAGTGGTGGTGTTGAGGAATTTGCACGTCTCAACACCAAGAGGAAGAATGTTTTGGGTAAGCATCCCTAGCAACACAGTAGTGGTGTTGACGAATTTGCACCTCTCAACACCAAGAGGAAGAATGTGTCGAGAAAGCATGCCTAGCAACACAATAGTGGTGTTGAGGAATCTGCACGTCTCAACACCAATATGAAGAATGTGTCGAGGAAGCATGCCTATCAACGCAGTAATGGTGTTGAGTAATTGGCAAGTCTCAACACCAAGAGGAAAATGTGTTTAGGAAGCATTCCTAGCAACACAGTGGTGGTGTTGAGGAATTTGCACGTCTCAACACCAAGAGGAAGAATGTGTTGAGGAAGCATGCCTAGCAACACACTAGTGGTGTTGAGGAATTTTCACGTCTCAACACCAAGAGGAAGAATGTGTTGAGGAAGCATGCCTAGAAACACATTAGCAGTGTTGAGGAATTTGCACGTCTCAACACCAAGAGGAAGAATGTGTTGAGGAAGCATGCCTAGCAACACAATAGTGGTGTTTAAGAATTTGCACGTCTAAATACCAAGAGGAAGAATGTGTTGAGGAAGCATGCCTAGCAACACAGTTGTGGTGTTGAGGAATTTGCA
>NW_020645483.1:259988-260249 GCF_003573695.1 Papaver somniferum
GAAGTTGCACGTCTCAACACCAAGAGGAAGAATGTGTTGAGGAAGCATGCCTAGCAACACAGTAGTGGCTTTGAGGAATTTGCACGTCTCAACACCAAGAGGAAAATGTGTTGAGGAAGCATGCCTAGCAACATAGTAGTGGTGTTGAGGAATTTGCACGTATCAACACCAAGAGGAAGAATGTGTCGACGAAGCATGCCTAGCAACACAGTAGTGGTGTTGAGGAATTTGCACGTATCAACACCAAGAGGAAGAATGTGT
>NW_020645483.1:264359-268537 GCF_003573695.1 Papaver somniferum
GAATTTGCACGTCTCAACACCAAGAGAAAGAATGTGTTGAGGAAGCATGCCTAGCAACACAATAGTGGTGTTGAGGAATTTGCACGTCTCAATACCATAATGAAGAATGTGTTGAAGAAGCATGCCTAAAAACACAGTAGTAGTGTTGAGGAATTTGCACGTCTCAACACCAACAGAAAAATGTGTTGAGGAAGCATGCATAGCAACACAGTAGTGGTGTTGCGGAATTTGCACGTCTCAACACCAAGAGGAAGAATGTGTTGAGGAAGCATGGATAGAAACACAATAGTGGTGTTGAGGAATTTTCACGTCTCAATATCAAGAGGAAGAATGTGTTGAGGAAGCATGCCTAGCAACACAATAGTGGTGTTGAGGAATCTGCACGTCTCAACACCAATATGAAGAATGTGTCGAGGAAGCATGCCTATCAACGCAGTAATGGTGTTGAGTAATTGGAAAGTCTCAACACCAAGAGGAAAATGTGTTGAGGAAGCATTCCTAGCAACACAGTGGTGGTGTTGAGGAATTTGCACGTCTCAACACCAAGAGGAAGAATGTGTTGAGGAAGCATGCCTAGCAACACACTAGTAGTGTTGAGGAATTTTCACGTCTCAACACCAAGAGGAAGAATGTGTTGAGGAAGCATGGATAGAAACACAATAGTGGTGTTGAGGAATTTTCACGTCTCAATATCAAGAGGAAGAATGTGTTGAGGAAGCATGCTTAGCAACACAGTAGTGGTGTTGAGAAATTTTCACATCTCAACACCAAGAGGAATAATGTGTTGAGGTAGCATGCATAACAATGCAGTAGTGGTGTTGAGGAATTTGCACGTCTCAACATCAAGGGGAAGAATGTGTTGAGGAAGCATGCCTAGCAACACAGTAATGGTGTTGAAGAATTTGCACGTCTCAACACCAATAGAAAAATGTGTTGAATAAGCATACATATAAACATAGTAGTGGTGTTGAGGAATTTGCACGTCTCAACACCAAAAGGAAGAATGTGTTGAGAAAGCATGCCTAGCGACACAGTAGTGCTGTTGAGGAATTTGCACGTATCAACACCAACAGGAAGAATGTGTCGAGGAAGCATGCCTAGCAACGCAGTAGTGGTGTTGAGGAATTTGCAAGTCTCAACACCAAGATGAAAATGTGTTGAGGAAGAATTCCTAGCAACAAGTGGTGGTGTTGAGGAATTTGCACGTCTCATCACCAAGAGTAAGAATCCGTAAAGGAAGCATGCCTAGCAACACAGTAGTGGTGTTGAGGACTTTGCACATCTCAAAAACAAGAGGAAGAATGTGTTGAGGAAGAATGCCTAGCAACACAGTAGTGGTATTGAGGAATTTTCAAGTCTCAATACCAAGAGGAAGAATGTGTTGAGGAAGCATGCCTAGCAACTTAGTTGTAGTGTTGAGGAATTTGCACGTCTCAACACCAAGAGGAAGAATGTGTTGAGGAAGCATGCCTAGCAAACCAGTAGTGGTGTTGAGGAATTTACACGCCTCAAAACCAAGAGGAAGAATGTGTTGAGGAAGCATGCCTAGCAACATAGTAGTGGTGTTGAGGAATTTGCACGTCTCAACACCAAGAGGAATAATGTGTTGAGGTAGCATGCCTAGTAACATAGAAGTGGTGTTGACGAATTTGCACGTCTCAACACCAAGAGGAAGAATGTGTTGAGGAATCATGACTAGCAAAAAAGTAGTGGTGTTGAAGAATTTTCACGTCTCAACACCAAGAGGAAAATGTGTTGAAGAAGCATGCCTATAAACACAGTAGTGGTATTGAGGAATTTGCACGTCTCAACACCAAGAATAAAATATGTTGAGGAAGCATGCCTAGCAACACAGTATTGGTGTTGAGGAATTTGCACGTCTCGACACCAAGAGGAAGAATGTGTCGAGGAAGCAGGCCTGGCAACACAGTAATGGTGTTGAGAAATTTGCAAGTCTCAACACCAAGAGGAAAATGTGTTGAGGCAGCATTCCTAGCATACAGTGGTGGTGTTGAGGAATTTACACGTCTCAACACCAAGAGAAAGAATGTATTGAGGAAGCATGCCTAACAACGCATTAGTGGTGTTGAGGAATTTGCACGTCTCAACACCAAGAGGAAGAATGTGTTAAGGAAGCATGCTTAGCAACACAGTAGTGGTGTTGAGGAATTTTCACATCTCAACACCAAGAGGAATAATGTGTTGAGGTAGCATGCCTAGCAATGCAGTAGTGGTGTTGAGGAATTTGCACGTCTCAACATCAAGAGGAAGAATGTGTTGAATCAGCATGCCTAGCAACACAGTAGTGGTGTTGAAGAATTTGCACGTCTCAACACCAAGAGAAAAATGTGTTGAAGAAGCATACATATAAACACAGTAAAGGTGTTGAGGAATTTGCACGTCTCAACACCAAAAGGAAGAATGTGTTGAGAAAGCATGCCTAGCAACACAGTAGTGGTGTTGATGAATTTGCACGTATCAACACCAAGAGGAAGAATGTGTCGAGGAAGCATGCCTAGCAACGCAGTAGTGGTGTTGAGGAATTTGCAAGTCTCAATACCAAGAGGAAGAATGTGTTGAGGAAGCATGCCTAGCAACTTAGTTGTAGTGTTGAGGAATTTGCACGTCTCAACACCAAGAGGAAGAATGTGTTGAGGAAGCATGCCTAGCAAACCAGTAGTGGTGTTGAGGAATTTACACGCCTCAAAACCAAGAGGAAGAATGTGTTGAGGAAGCATGCCTAGCAACATAGTAGTGGTGTTGAGGAATTTGCACGTCTCAACACCAAGAGGAATAATGTGTTGAGGTAGCATGCCTAGTAACATAGAAGTGGTGTTGACGAATTTGCACGTCTCAACACCAAGAGGAAGAATGTGTTGAGGAATCATGACTAGCAACAAAGTAGTGGTGTTGAAGAATTTTCACGTCTCAACACCAAGAGGAAAATGTGTTGAAGAAGCATGCCTATAAACACAGTAGTGGTATTGAGGAATTTGCACGTCTCAACACCAAGAATAAAATATGTTGAGGAAGCATGCCTAGCAACACAGTATTGGTGTTGAGGAATTTGCACGTCTCGACACCAAGAGGAAGAATGTGTCGAGGAAGCAGGCCTGGCAACACAGTAATGGTGTTGAGAAATTTGCAAGTCTCAACACCAAGAGGAAAATGTGTTGAGGCAGCATTCCTAGCATACAGTGGTGGTGTTGAGGAATTTACACGTCTCAACACCAAGAGAAAGAATGTATTGAGGAAGCATGCCTAACAACGCATTAGTGGTGTTGAGGAATTTGCACGTCTCAACACCAAGAGGAAGAATGTGTTAAGGAAGCATGCTTAGCAACACAGTAGTGGTGTTGAGGAATTTTCACATCTCAACACAAGGAGGAATAATGTGTTGAGGTAGCATGCCTAGCAATGCAGTAGTGGTGTTGAGGAATTTGCATGTCTCAACATCAAGAGGAAGAATGTGTTGAAGAAGCATGCCAAGCAACACAGTAGTGGTGTTGAAGAATTTGCACGTCTCAACACCAAGAGAAAAATGTGTTGAAGAAGCATACATATAAACACAGTAAAGGTGTTGAGGAATTTGCACGTCTCAACACCAAAAGGAAGAATGTGTTGAGAAAGCATGCCTAGCAACACAGTAGTGGTGTTGATGAATTTGCACGTATCAACACCAAGAGGAAGAATGTGTCGAGGAAGCATGCCTAGCAACGCAGTAGTGGTGTTGAGGAATTTGCAAGTCTCAATACCAAGAGGAAGAATGTGTTGAGGAAGCATGCCTAGCAACTTAGTTGTAGTGTTGAGGAATTTGCACGTCTCAACACCAAGAGGAAGAATGTGTTGAGGAAGCATGCCTAGCAAACCAGTAGTGGTGTTGAGGAATTTACACGTCTCAAAACCAAGAGGAAGAATGTGTAGAGGAAGCATGCCTAGCAACATAGTAGTGGTGTTGAGGAATTTTCACGTCTCGACACCAAGAGGAATAATGTGTTGAGGTAGCATGCCTAGTAACACAGAAGTGGTGTTGACGAATTTGCACGTCTCAACACCAAGAGGAAGAATGTGTTGAGGAATCATGACTAGCAACAAAGTAGTGGTGTTGAAGAATTTTCACGTCTCAACACCAAGAGGAAAATGTGTTGAAGAAGCATGCCTATAAACACAGTAGTGGT
>NW_020645483.1:268547-272569 GCF_003573695.1 Papaver somniferum
TAGTGGTGTTGAGGAATTTGCACGTCTCAACACCAAGAGGAAGAATGTGTTAAGGAAGCATGCTTAGCAACACAGTAGTGGTGTTGAGGAGTTTTCACATCTCAACACCAAGAGGAATAATGTGTTGAGGTAGCATGCCTAGCAATGCAGTAGTGGTGTTGAGGAATTTGCACGTCTCAACATCAAGAGGAAGAATGTGTTGAAGAAGCATGCCAAGAAACACAGTAGTGGTGTTGAAGAATTTGCACGTCTCAACACCAAGAAACACAGTAGTGGTGTTGAAGAATTTGCACGTCTCAACACCAAGAGAAAAATGTGTTGAAGAAGCATACATATAAACACAGTAAAGGTGTTGAGGAATTTGCATGTCTCAACACCAAAAGGAAGAATGTGTTGAGAAAGCATGCCTAGCAACACAGTAGTGGTGTTGATGAATTTGCACGTATCAACACCAAGAGGAAGAATGTGTCGAGGAAGCATGCCTAGCAACGCAGTAGTGGTGTTGAGGAATTTGCAAGTCTCAATACCAAGAGGAAGAATGTGTTGAGGAAGCATGCCTAGCAACTTAGTTGTAGTGTTGAGGAATTTGCACGTCTCAACACCAAGAGGAAGAATGTGTTGAGGAAGCATGCCTAGCAAACCAGTAGTGGTGTTGAGGAATTTACACGTCTCAAAACCAAGAGGAAGAATGTGTAGAGGAAGCATGCCTAGCAACATAGTAGTGGTGTTGAGGAATTTTCACGTCTCGACACCAAGAGGAATAATGTGTTGAGGTAGCATGCCTAGTAACACAGAAGTGGTGTTGACGAATTTGCACGTCTCAACACCAAGAGGAAGAATGTGTTGAGGAATCATGACTAGCAACAAAGTAGTGGTGTTGAAGAATTTTCACGTCTCAACACCAAGAGGAAAATGTGTTGAAGAAGCATGCCTATAAACACAGTAGTGGTGTTGAGGAATTTGCACGTCTCAACACCAAGAATAAAATATGTTGAGGAAGCATGCCTAGCAACACAGTATTGGTGTTGAGGAATTTGCACGTCTCGACACCAAGAGGAAGAATGTGTCGAGGAAGCATGCCTGGCAACGCAGTAATGGTGTTGAGAAATTTGCAAGTCTCAACACCAAGAGGAAAATGTGTTGAGGCAGCATTCCTAGCATACAGTGGTGGTGTTGAGGAATTTACACGTCTCAACACCAAGAGAAAGAATGTATTGAGGAAGCATGCCTAACAACGCATTAGTGGTGTTGAGGAATTTGCACGTCTCAACACCAAGAGGAAGAATGTGTTAAGGAAGCATGCTTAGCAACACAGTAGTGGTGTTGAGGAATTTTCACATCTCAACACCAAGAGGAATAATGTGTTGAGGTAGCATGCCTAGCAATGCAGTAGTGGTGTTGAGGAATTTGCACGTCTCAACATCAAGAGGAAGAATGTGTTGAATCAGCATGCCTAGCAACACAGTAGTGGTGTTGAAGAATTTGCACGTCTCAACACCAAGAGAAAAATGTGTTGAAGAAGCATACATATAAACACAGTAAAGGTGTTGAGGAATTTGCACGTCTCAACACCAAAAGGAAGAATGTGTTGAGAAAGCATGCCTAGCAACACAGTAGTGGTGTTGATGAATTTGCACGTATCAACACCAAGAGGAAGAATGTGTCGAGGAAGCATGCCTAGCAACGCAGTAGTGGTGTTGAGGAATTTGCAAGTCTCAATACCAAGAGGAAGAATGTGTTGAGGAAGCATGCCTAGCAACTTAGTTGTAGTGTTGAGGAATTTGCACGTCTCAACACCAAGAGGAAGAATGTGTTGAGGAAGCATGCCTAGCAAACCAGTAGTGGTGTTGAGGAATGTACGCGTCTCAAAACCAAGAGGAAGAATGTGTTGAGGAAGCATGCCTAACAACATAGTAGTGGTGTTGAGGAATTTGCACGTCTCAACACCAAGAGGAATAATGTGTTGAGGTAGCATGCCTAGTAACACAGAAGTGGTGTTGACGAATTTGCACGTCTCAACACCAAGAGGAAGAATGTGTTGAGGAATCATGACTAGCAACAAAGTAGTGGTGTTGAAGAATTTGCACGTCTCAACACCAAGAGGAAAATGTGTTGAAGAAGCATGCCTATAAACACAGTAGTGGTGTTGAGGAATTTGCACGTCTCAACACCAAGAATAAAATATGTTGAGGAAGCATGCCTAGCAACACAGTATTGGTGTTGAGGAATTTGCACGTCTCGACACCAAGAGGAAGAATGTGTCGAGGAAGCATGCCTGGCAACGCAGTAATGGTGTTGAGAAATTTGCAAGTCTCAACACCAAGAGGAAAATGTGTTGAGGCAGCATTCCTAGCATACAGTGGTGGTGTTGAGGAATTTACACGTCTCAACACCAAGAGAAAGAATGTATTGAGGAAGCATGCCTAACAACGCATTAGTGGTGTTGAGGAATTTGCACGTCTCAACACCAAGAGGAAGAATGTGTTAAGGAAGCATGCTTAGCAACACAGTAGTGGTGTTGAGGAGTTTTCACATCTCAACACCAAGAGGAATAATGTGTTGAGGTAGCATGCCTAGCAATGCAGTAGTGGTGTTGAGGAATTTGCACGTCTCAACATCAAGAGGAAGAATGTGTTGAAGAAGCATGCCAAGAAACACAGTAGTGGTGTTGAAGAATTTGCACGTCTCAACACCAAGAAACACAGTAGTGGTGTTGAAGAATTTGCACGTCTCAACACCAAGAGAAAAATGTGTTGAAGAAGCATACATATAAACACAGTAAAGGTGTTGAGGAATTTGCATGTCTCAACACCAAAAGGAAGAATGTGTTGAGAAAGCATGCCTAGCAACACAGTAGTGGTGTTGATGAATTTGCACGTATCAACACCAAGAGGAAGAATGTGTCGAGGAAGCATGCCTAGCAACGCAGTAGTGGTGTTGAGGAATTTGCAAGTCTCAATACCAAGAGGAAGAATGTGTTGAGGAAGCATGCCTAGCAACTTAGTTGTAGTGTTGAGGAATTTGCACGTCTCAACACCAAGAGGAAGAATGTGTTGAGGAAGCATGCCTAGCAAACCAGTAGTGGTGTTGAGGAATGTACGCGTCTCAAAACCAAGAGGAAGAATGTGTTGAGGAAGCATGCCTAACAACATAGTAGTGGTGTTGAGGAATTTGCACGTCTCAACACCAAGAGGAATAATGTGTTGAGGTAGCATGCCTAGTAACACAGAAGTGGTGTTGACGAATTTGCACGTCTCAACACCAAGAGGAAGAATGTGTTGAGGAATCATGACTAGCAACAAAGTAGTGGTGTTGAAGAATTTGCACGTGTCAACACCAAGAGGAAAATGTGTTGAAGAAGCATGCCTATAAACACAGTAGTGGTGTTAGGGAATTTGCACGTCTCAACACCAAGAATAAAATATGTTGAGGAAGCATGCCTAGCAACACAGTATTGGTGTTGAGGAATTTGCACGTGTCAACACCAAGAGCAAAATGTGTTGAGGAAGCATGCCTAGCAACAAAGTAGTGGTGTTGAGGAATTTGCACGTCTCGACAACAAGAGGAAGAATGTGTCGAGGAAGCATGCCTGGCAACGCAGTAATGGTGTTGAGAAATTTGCAAGTCTCAACACCAAGAGGAAAATGTGTTGAGGCAGCATTCCTAGCACACAGTGGTGGTGTTGAGGAATTTACACGTCTCAATACCAAGAGAAAGAATGTATTGAGGAAGCTTGCCTAACAACGCATTAGTGGTGTTGAGGAATTTGCACGTCTCAACATCAAGAGGAAGAATGTGTTAAGGAAGCATGCTTAGCAACACAGTAGTGGTGTTGAGGAATTTTCACATCTCAACACCAAGAGGAATAATGTGTTGAGGTAGCATGCCTAGCAATGCAGTAGTGGTGTTGAGGAATTTGCACGTCTCAACATCAAGAGGAAGAATGTGTTGAAGAAGCATGCCTAGCAACACAGTAGTGGTGTTGAAGAATTTGCACGTCTCAACACCAAGAGAAAAATGTG
>NW_020645483.1:273280-276242 GCF_003573695.1 Papaver somniferum
CACGTCTCAAAACCAAGAGGAAGAATGTGTTGAGGAAGCATGCCTAGCAACATAGTAGTGGTGTTGAGGAATTTGCACGTCTCAACACCAAGAGGAATAATGTGTTGAGGTAGCATGCCTAGTAACACAGAAGTGGTGTTGACGAATTTGCACGTCTCAACACCAAGAGAAAGAATGTGTTGAGGAATCATGACTAGCAACAAAGTAGTGGTGTTGAAGAATTTGCACGTGTCAACACCAAGAGGAAAATGTGTTGAAGAAGCATGCCTATAAACACAGTAGTGGTGTTAGGGAATTTGCACGTCTCAACACCAAGAATAAAATATGTTGAGGAAGCATACCTAGCAACACAGTATTGGTGTTGAGGAATTTGCACGTGTCAACACCAAGAGCAAAATGTGTTGAGGAAGCATGCCTAGCAACAAAGTAGTGGTGTTGAGGAATTTGCACGTCTCGACACCAAGAGGAAGAATGTGTCGAGGAAGCATGCCTGGCAACGCAGTAATGGTGTTGAGAAATTTGCAAGTCTCAACACCAAGAGGAAAATGTGTTGAGGCAGCATTCCTAGCACACAGTGGTGGTGTTGAGGAATTTACACGTCTCAACACCAAGAGAAAGAATGTATTGAGGAAGCTTGCCTAACAACGCATTAGTGGTGTTGAGGAATTTGCACGTCTCAACATCAAGAGGAAGAATGTGTTAAGGAAGCATGCTTAGCAACACAGTAGTGGTGTTGAGGAATTTTCACATATCAACACCAAGAGGAATAATGTGTTGAGGTAGCATGCCTAGCAATGCAGTAGTGGTGTTGAGGAATTTGCACGTCTCAACATCAAGAGGAAGAATGTGTTGAAGAAGCATGCCTAGAAACACAGTAGTGGTGTTGAAGAATTTGCACGTCTCAACACCAAGAGAAAAATGTGTTGAAGAAGCATACATATAAACACAGTAAAGGTGTTGAGGAATTTGCACGTCTCAACACCAAAAGGAAGAATGTGTTGAGAAAGCATGCCTAGCAACACAGTAGTGGTGTTGAGGAATTTGCACGTATCAACACCAAGAGGAAGAATGTGTCGAGGAAGCATGCCTAGCAACGCAGTAGTGGTGTTGAGGAATTTGAAAGTCTCAACACCAAGAGGAAAATGTGTTGAGGAAGTATTCCTAGCAACAAGTGGTGGTGTTGAGGAATTTGCACGTCTCATCACCAAGAGTAAGAATCCGTAAAGGAAGCATGCCTAGCAACACAGTAGTGGTGTTGAGCACTTTGCACGTCTCAACAGCAATAGGAAGAATGTTTTGAGGAAGCATGCCTAGAAACACAGTAGTGGTATTGAGGAATTTGCACGTATCAACACCAAGAGAAAAATGTGTTGAAGAAGCATACATATAAACACAGTAAAGGTGTTGAGGAATTTGCACGTCTCAACACCAAAAGGAAGAATGTGTTGAGAAAGCATGCCTAGCAACACAGTAGTGGTGTTGATGAATTTGCACGTATCAACACCAAGAGGAAGAATCTGTCGAGGAAGCATGCCTAGCAACGCAGTAGTGGTGTTGAGGAATTTGCAAGTCTCAAACCAAGAGGAAGAATGTGTTGAGGAAGCATGCCTAGCAACTTAGTTGTAGTGTTGAGGAATTTGCATGTCTCAACACCAAGAGGAAAAATGTGTTGAGGAAACATGCCTAGCAAACCAGTAGTGGTGTTGAGGAATTTACACGTCTCAAAACCAAGAGGAAGAATGTGTTGAGGAAGCATGGCTAGCAACATAGTAGTGGTGTTGAGGAATTTGCACGTCTCAACACCAAGAGGAATAATGTGTTGAGGTAGCATGCCTAGTAACACAGAAGTGGTGTTGACGAATTTGCACGTCTCAACACCAAGAGGAAGAATGTGTTGAGGAATCATGACTAGCAACAAAGTAGTGGTGTTGAAGAATTTGCACGTCTCAACACCAAGAGGAAAATGTGTTGAAGAAGCATGCCTATAAACACAGTAGTGGTGTTAGGGAATTTGCACGTCTCAACACCAAGAATAAAATATGTTGAGGAAGCATGCCTAGCAACACAGTATTGGTGTTGAGGAATTTGCACGTGTCAACACCAAGAGCAAAATGTGTTGAGGAAGCATGCCTAGCAACAAAGTAGTGGTGTTGAGGAATTTGCACGTCTCGACACCAAGAGGAATAATGTGTCGAGGAAGCATGCCTGGCAACGCAGTAATGGTGTTGAGAAATTTGCAAGTCTCAACACCAAGAGGAAAATGTGTTGAGGCAGCATTCCTAGCATACAGTGGTGGTGTTGAGGAATTTACACGTCTCAACACCAAGAGAAAGAATGTATTGAGGAAGCTTGCCTAACAACGCATTAGTGGTGTTGAGGAATTTGCACGTCTCAACATCAAGAGGAAGAATGTGTTAAGGAAGCATGCTTAGCAACACAGTAGTGGTGTTGAGGAATTTTCACATCTCAACACCAAGAGGAATAATGTGTTGAGGTAGCATGCCTAGCAATGCAGTAGTGGTGTTGAGGAATTTGCACGTCTCAACATCAAGAGGAAGAATGTGTTGAAGAAGCATGCCTAGCAACACAGTAGTGGTGTTGAAGAATTTGCACGTCTCAACACCAAGAGAAAAATGTGTTGAAGAAGCATACATATAAACACAGTAAAGGTGTTGAGGAATTTGCACGTCTCAACACCAAAAGGAAGAATGTGTTGAGAAAGCATGCCTAGCAACACAGTAGTGGTGTTGAGGAATTTGCACGTATCAACACCAAGAGGAAGAATGTGTCGAGGAAGCATGCCTAGCAACGCAGTAGTGGTGTTGAGGAATTTGAAAGTCTCAACACCAAGAGGAAAATGTCTTGAGGAAGTATTCCTAGCAACAAGTGGTGGTGTTGAGGAATTTGCACGTCTCATCACCAAGAGTAAGAATCCGTAAAGGAAGCATGCCTAGCAACACAG
>NW_020645483.1:276252-280456 GCF_003573695.1 Papaver somniferum
GGTGTTGAGGAATTTGCACGTCTCAACACCAAAAGGAAGAATGTGTTGAGAAAGCATGCCTAGCAACACAGTAGTGGTGTTGAGGAATTTGCACGTATCAACACCAAGAGGAAGAATGTGTCGAGGAAGCATGCCTAGCAACGCAGTAGTGGTGTTGAGGAATTTGAAAGTCTCAACACCAAGAGGAAAATGTCTTGAGGAAGTATTCCTAGCAACAAGTGGTGGTGTTGAGGAATTTGCACGTCTCATCACCAAGAGTAAGAATCCGTAAAGGAAGCATGCCTAGCAACACAGTAGTGGTGTTGAGGACTTTGCAAGTCTCAACAGCAATAGGAAAAATGTTTTGAGGAAGCATGCCTAGAAACACAGTAGTGGTGTTGAGGAATTTGCACGTATCAACACCAAGAGGAAAATGTGTTGAAGAAGCATGCCTATAAACACAGTAGTGGTGTTGAGGAATTTGCACGTCTCAACACCAAGAATAAAATATGTTGAGGAAGCATGCCTAGCAACACAGTATTGGTGTTGAGGAATTTGCACGTCTCGACACCAAGAAGAAGAATGTGTCGAGGAAGCATGCCTGGCAACGCAGTAATGGTGTTGAGAAATTTGCAAGTCTCAACACCAAGAGGAAAATGTGTTGAGGCAGCATTCCTAGCATACAGTGGTGGTGTTGAGGAATTTACAAGTCTCAACACCAAGAGAAAGAATGTATTGAGGAAGCATGCCTAACAACGCATTAGTGGTGTTGAGGAATTTGCACGTCTCAACACCAAGAGGAAGAATGTGTTAAGGAAGCATGCTTAGCAACACAGTAGTGGTGTTGAGGAATTTTCACATCTCAACACCAAGAGGAATAATGTGTTGAAGAAGCATACATATAAACACAATAAAGGTGTTGAGGAATTTGCACGTCTCAACACCAAAAGGAATAATGTGTTGAGAAAGCATGCTTAGCAACACAGTAGTGGTGTTGATGAATTTGCACGTATCAACACCAAGAGGAAGAATGTGTCGAGGAAGCATGCCTAGCAACGCAGTAGTGGTGTTGAGGAATTTGCAAGTCTCAATACCAAGAGGAAGAATGTGTTGAGGAAGCATGCCTAGCAACTTAGTTGTAGTGTTGAGTAATTTGCACGTCTCAACACCAAGAGGAAGAATGTGTTGAGGAAGCATGCCTAGCAAACCAGTAGTGGTGTTGAGGAATTTACACGTCTCAAAACCAAGAGGAAGAATGTGTTGAGGAAGCATGCCTAGCAACATAGTAGTGGTGTTGAGGAATTTGCACGTCTCAACAGCAAGAGGAAGAATGTGTTGAGGAAGCATGCCTAGCAACACAATAGTGGTATTGAGGAATTTTCACATCTCAACACAAAGAGGAATAATGTGTTGAGGTAGCATGCCTAGTAACACATAAGTGGTGTTGACGAATTTGCACGTCTCAACACCAAGAGGAAGAATGTGTTGAGGAATCATGACTAGCAACAAAGTAGTGGTGTTGAAGAATTTGCACGTCTCAACACCAAGAGGAAAATGTGTTGAAGAAGCATGCCTATAAACACAGTAGTGGTGTTAGGGAATTTGCACGTCTCAACACCAAGAATAAAATATGTTGAGGAAGCATGCCTAGCAACACAGTATTGGTGTTGAGGAATTTGCACGTGTCAACACCAAGAGCAAAATGTGTTGAGGAAGCATGCCTAGCAACACAGTAGTGGTGTTGAGGAATTTGCACGTCTCGACACCAAGAGGAAGAATGTGTCGAGGAAGCATGCCTGGCAACGCAGTAATGGTGTTGAGAAATTTGCAAGTCTCAACACCAAGAGGAAAATGTGTTGAGGCAGCATTCCTAGCACACAGTGGTGGTGTTGAGGAATTTACACGTCTCAACACCAAGAGGAAGAATGTATTGAGGAAGCTTGCCTAACAACGCATTAGTGGTGTTGAGGAATTTGCACGTCTCAACATCAAGAGGAAGAATGTGTTAAGGAAGCATGCTTAGCAACACAGTAGTGGTGTTGAGGAATTTTCACATCTCAACACCAAGAGGAATAATGTGTTGAGGTAGCATGCCTAGCAATGCAGTAGTGGTGTTGAGGAATTTGCACGTCTCAACATCAAGAGGAAGAATGTGTTGAAGAAGCATGCCTAGCAACACAGTAGTGGTGTTGAAGAATTTGCACGTCTCAACACCAAGAGAAAAATGTGTTGAAGAAGCATACATATAAACACAGTAAAGGTGTTGAGGAATTTGCACGTCTCAACACCAAAAGGAAGAATGTGTTGAGAAAGCATGCCTAGCAACACAGTAGTGGTGTTGAGGAATTTGCACGTATCAACACCAAGAGGAAGAATGTGTCGAGGAAGCATGCCTAGCAACGCAGTAGTGGTGTTGAGGAATTTGAAAGTCTCAACACCAAGAGGAAAATGTGTTGAGGAAGTATTCCTAGCAACAAGTGGTGGTGTTGAGGAATTTGCACGTCTCATCACCAAGAGTAAGAATCCGTAAAGGAAGCATGCCTAGCAACACAGTAGTGGTGTTGAGCACTTTGCACGTCTCAACAGCAATAGGAAAATGTTTTGAGGAAGCATGCCTAGAAACACAGTAGTGGTATTGAGGAATTTGCACGTATCAACACCAAGAGAAAAATGTGTTGAAGAAGCATACATATAAACACAGTAAAGGTGTTGAGGAATTTGCACGTCTCAACACCAAAAGGAAGAATGTGTTGAGAAAGCATGCCTAGCAACACAGTAGTGGTGTTGATGAATTTGCACGTATCAACACCAAGAGGAAGAATGTGTCGAGGAAGCATGCCTAGCAACGCAGTAGTGGTGTTGAGGAATTTGCAAGTCTCAAACCAAGAGGAAGAATGTGTTGAGGAAGCATGCCTAGCAACTTAGTTGTAGTGTTGAGGAATTTGCACGTCTCAACACCAAGAGGAAGAATGTGTTGAGGAAGCATGCCTAGCAAACCAGTAGTGGTGTTGAGGAATTTACACGTCTCAAAACCAAGAGGAAGAATGTGTTGAGGAAGCATGCCTAGCAACATAGTAGTGGTGTTGAGGAATTTGCACGTCTCAACACCAAGAGGAATAATGTGTTGAGGTAGCATGCCTAGTAACACAGAAGTGGTGTTGACGAATTTGCACGTCTCAACACCAAGAGAAAGAATGTGTTGAGGAATCATGACTAGCAACAAAGTAGTGGTGTTGAAGAATTTGCACGTGTCAACACCAAGAGGAAAATGTGTTGAAGAAGCATGCCTATAAACACAGTAGTGGTGTTAGGGAATTTGCACGTCTCAACACCAAGAATAAAATATGTTGAGGAAGCATACCTAGCAACACAGTATTGGTGTTGAGGAATTTGCACGTGTCAACACCAAGAGCAAAATGTGTTGAGGAAGCATGCCTAGCAACAAAGTAGTGGTGTTGAGGAATTTGCACGTCTCGACACCAAGAGGAATAATGTGTCGAGGAAGCATGCCTGGCAACGCAGTAATGGTGTTGAGAAATTTGCAAGTCTCAACACCAAGAGGAAAATGTGTTGAGGCAGCATTCCTAGCATACAGTGGTGGTGTTGAGGAATTTACACGTCTCAACACCAAGAGAAAGAATGTATTGAGGAAGCATGCCTAACAACGCATTAGTGGTGTTGAGGAATTTGCACGTCTCAACACCAAGAGGAAGAATGTGTTAAGGAAGCATGCTTAGCAACACAGTAGTGGTGTTGAGGAATTTTCACATCTCAACACCAAGAGGAATAATGTGTTGAGGTAGCATGCCTAGCAATGCAGTAGTGGTGTTGAGGAATTTGCACGTCTCAACATCAAGAGGAAGAATGTGTTGAATCAGCATGCCTAGCAACACAGTAGTGGTGTTGAAGAATTTGCACGTCTCAACACCAAGAGAAAAATGTGTTGAAGAAGCATACATATAAACACAGTAAAGGTGTTGAGGAATTTGCACGTCTCAACACCAAAAGGAAGAATGTGTTGAGAAAGCATGCCTAGCAACACAGTAGTGGTGTTGAGGAATTTGAACGTATCAACACCAAGAGGAAGAATGTGTCGAGGAAGCATGCCTAGAAACGCAGTAGTGGTGTTGAGGAATTTGAAAGTCTCAACACCAAGAGGAAAATTTGTTGAGGACGTATGCCTAGCAACACAGTAGTGGTGTTGAGGAATTTGCACGTCTCAACA
>NW_020645483.1:280466-281470 GCF_003573695.1 Papaver somniferum
AGTAGTGGTGTTGAGGAATTTGCACGTCTCGACACCAAGAGGAAGAATGTGTCGAGGAAGCATGCCTGGCAACGCAGTAATGGTGTTGAGAAATTTGCAAGTCTCAACACCAAGAGGAAAATGTGTTGAGGCAGCATTCCTAGCACACAGTGGTGGTGTTGAGGAATTTACACGTCTCAACACCAAGAGGAAGAATGTATTGAGGAAGCATGCCTAACAACGCATTAGTGGTGTTGAGGAATTTGCACGTCTCAACACCAAGAGGAAGAATGTGTTAAGGAAGCATGCTTAGCAACACAGTAGTGGTGTTGAGGAATTTTCACATCTCAACACCAAGAGGAATAATGTGTTGAGGTAGCATGCCTAGCAATGCAGTAGTGGTGTTGAGGAATTTGCACGTCTCAACATCAAGAGGAAGAATGTGTTGAATCAGCATGCCTAGCAACACAGTAGTGGTGTTGAAGAATTTGCACGTCTCAACACCAAGAGAAAAATGTGTTGAAGAAGCATACATATAAACACAGTAAAGGTGTTGAGGAATTTGCACGTCTCAACACCAAAAGGAAGAATGTGTTGAGAAAGCATGCCTAGCAACACAGTAGTGGTGTTGAGGAATTTGAACGTATCAACACCAAGAGGAAGAATGTGTCGAGGAAGCATGCCTAGAAACGCAGTAGTGGTGTTGAGGAATTTGAAAGTCTCAACACCAAGAGGAAAATTTGTTGAGGACGTATGCCTAGCAACACAGTAGTGGTGTTGAGGAATTTGCACGTCTCAACACCAAGAGGAATAATGTGTTGAGGAAGCATGCCTAGCAACACATTAGTGGTGTTGAGGAATTTGCACGTCTCAAAACCAAGAAGAAAATATGTTGAGGAAGCATGCCTAGAAACACAGTAGTGGTGTTGAGGAATTTTCACGTCTCAACACCAAGATGAAGAATGTGTTGAGGAAGCATGCCTAGCAACACAATAATGGTGTTGAGTAATTTGCACGTCTCAACA
>NW_020645483.1:281532-288265 GCF_003573695.1 Papaver somniferum
TATTCCTAGCAACAAGTGGTGGTGTTGAGGAATTTGCACGTCTCATCACCAAGAGTAAGAATCCGTAAAGGAAGCATGCCTAGCAACACAGTAGTGGTGTTGAGGACTTTGCAAGTCTCAACAGCAATAGGAAAAATGTTTTGAGGAAGCATGCCTAGAAACACAGTAGTGGTGTTGAGGAATTTGCACGTATCAACACCAAGAGGAAAATGTGTTGAAGAAGCATGCCTATAAACACAGTAGTGGTGTTGAGGAATTTGCACGTCTCAACACCAAGAATAAAATATGTTGAGGAAGCATGCCTAGCAACACAGTATTGGTGTTGAGGAATTTGCACGTCTCGACACCAAGAAGAAGAATGTGTCGAGGAAGCATGCCTGGCAACGCAGTAATGGTGTTGAGAAATTTGCAAGTCTCAACACCAAGAGGAAAATGTGTTGAGGCATCATTCCTAGCATACAGTGGTGGTGTTGAGGAATTTACAAGTCTCAACACCAAGAGAAAGAATGTATTGAGGAAGCATGCCTAACAACGCATTAGTGGTGTTGAGGAATTTGCACGTCTCAACACCAAGAGGAAGAATGTGTTAAGGAAGCATGCTTAGCAACACAGTAGTGGTGTTGAGGAATTTTCACATCTCAACACCAAGAGGAATAATGTGTTGAGGTAGCATGCCTAGCAATGCAGTAGTGGTGTTGAGGAATTTGCACGTCTCAACATCAAGAGGAAGAATGTGTTGAAGAAGCATGCCTAGCAACACAGTAGTGGTGTTGAATAATTTGAACGTCTCAACACCAAGAGAAAAATGTGTTGAAGAAGCATACATATAAACACAATAAAGGTGTTGAGGAATTTGCACGTCTCAACACCAAAAGGAAGAATGTGTTGAGAAAGCATGCTTAGCAACACAGTAGTGGTGTTGATGAATTTGCACGTATCAACACCAAGAGGAAGAATGTGTCGAGGAAGCATGCCTAGCAACGCAGTAGTGGTGTTGAGGAATTTGCAAGTCTCAATACCAAGAGGAAGAATGTGTTGAGGAAGCATGCCTAGCAACTTAGTTGTAGTGTTGAGTAATTTGCACGTCTCAACACCAAGAGGAAGAATGTGTTGAGGAAGCATGCCTAGCAAACCAGTAGTGGTGTTGAGGAATTTACACGTCTCAAAACCAAGAGGAAGAATGTGTTGAGGAAGCATGCCTAGCAACATAGTAGTGGTGTTGAGGAATTTGCACGTCTCAACAGCAAGAGGAAGAATGTGTTGAGGAAGCATGCCTAGCAACACAATAGTGGTATTGAGGAATTTTCACATCTCAACACAAAGAGGAATAATGTGTTGAGGTAGCATGCCTAGTAACACATAAGTGGTGTTGACGAATTTGCACGTCTCAACACCAAGAGGAAGAATGTGTTGAGGAATCATGACTAGCAACAAAGTAGTGGTGTTGAAGAATTTGCACGTCTCAACACCAAGAGGAAAATGTGTTGAAGAAGCATGCCTATAAACACAGTAGTGGTGTTAGGGAATTTGCACGTCTCAACACCAAGAATAAAATATGTTGAGGAAGCATGCCTAGCAACACAGTATTGGTGTTGAGGAATTTGCACGTGTCAACACCAAGAGCAAAATGTGTTGAGGAAGCATGCCTAGCAACAAAGTAGTGGTGTTGAGGAATTTGCACGTCTCGACAACAAGAGGAAGAATGTGTCGAGGAAGCATGCCTGGCAACGCAGTAATGGTGTTGAGAAATTTGCAAGTCTCAACACCAAGAGGAAAATGTGTTGAGGCAGCATTCCTAGCACACAGTGGTGGTGTTGAGGAATTTACACGTCTCAACACCAAGAGAAAGAATGTATTGAGGAAGCTTGCCTAACAACGCATTAGTGGTGTTGAGGAATTTGCACGTCTCAACATCAAGAGGAAGAATGTGTTAAGGAAGCATGCTTAGCAACACAGTAGTGGTGTTGAGGAATTTTCACATCTCAACACCAAGAGGAATAATGTGTTGAGGTAGCATGCCTAGCAATGCAGTAGTGGTGTTGAGGAATTTGCACGTCTCAACATCAAGAGGAAGAATGTGTTGAAGAAGCATGCCTAGCAACACAGTAGTGGTGTTGAAGAATTTGCACGTCTCAACACCAAGAGAAAAATGTGTTGAAGAAGCATACATATAAACACAGTAAAGGTGTTGAGGAATTTGCACGTCTCAACACCAAAAGGAAGAATGTGTTGAGAAAGCATGCCTAGCAACACAGTAGTGGTGTTGAGGAATTTGCACGTATCAACACCAAGAGGAAGAATGTGTCGAGGAAGCATGCCTAGCAACGCAGTAGTGGTGTTGAGGAATTTGAAAGTCTCAACACCAAGAGGAAAATGTCTTGAGGAAGTATTCCTAGCAACAAGTGGTGGTGTTGAGGAATTTGCACGTCTCATCACCAAGAGTAAGAATCCGTAAAGGAAGCATGCCTAGCAACACAGTAGTGGTGTTGAGGACTTTGCAAGTCTCAACAGCAATAGGAAAAATGTTTTGAGGAAGCATGCCTAGAAACACAGTAGTGGTGTTGAGGAATTTGCACGTATCAACACCAAGAGGAAAATGTGTTGAAGAAGCATGCCTATAAACACAGTAGTGGTGTTGAGGAATTTGCACGTCTCAACACCAAGAATAAAATATGTTGAGGAAGCATGCCTAGCAACACAGTATTGGTGTTGAGGAATTTGCACGTCTCGACACCAAGAAGAAGAATGTGTCGAGGAAGCATGCCTGGCAACGCAGTAATGGTGTTGAGAAATTTGCAAGTCTCAACACCAAGAGGAAAATGTGTTGAGGCATCATTCCTAGCATACAGTGGTGGTGTTGAGGAATTTACAAGTCTCAACACCAAGAGAAAGAATGTATTGAGGAAGCATGCCTAACAACGCATTAGTGGTGTTGAGGAATTTGCACGTCTCAACACCAAGAGGAAGAATGTGTTAAGGAAGCATGCTTAGCAACACAGTAGTGGTGTTGAGGAATTTTCACATCTCAACACCAAGAGGAATAATGTGTTGAGGTAGCATGCCTAGCAATGCAGTAGTGGTGTTGAGGAATTTGCACGTCTCAACATCAAGAGGAAGAATGTGTTGAAGAAGCATGCCTAGCAACACAGTAGTGGTGTTGAATAATTTGAACGTCTCAACACCAAGAGAAAAATGTGTTGAAGAAGCATACATATAAACACAATAAAGGTGTTGAGGAATTTGCACGTCTCAACACCAAAAGGAAGAATGTGTTGAGAAAGCATGCTTAGCAACACAGTAGTGGTGTTGATGAATTTGCACGTATCAACACCAAGAGGAAGAATGTGTCGAGGAAGCATGCCTAGCAACGCAGTAGTGGTGTTGAGGAATTTGCAAGTCTCAATACCAAGAGGAAGAATGTGTTGAGGAAGCATGCCTAGCAACTTAGTTGTAGTGTTGAGGAATTTGCACGTCTCAACACCAAGAGGAAGAATGTGTTGAGGAAGCATGCCTAGCAAACCAGTAGTGGTGTTGAGGAATTTACACGTCTCAAAACCAAGAGGAAGAATGTGTAGAGGAAGCATGCCTAGCAACATAGTAGTGGTGTTGAGGAATTTTCACGTCTCGACACCAAGAGGAATAATGTGTTGAGGTAGCATGCCTAGTAACACAGAAGTGGTGTTGACGAATTTGCACGTCTCAACACCAAGAGGAAGAATGTGTTGAGGAATCATGACTAGCAACAAAGTAGTGGTGTTGAAGAATTTTCACGTCTCAACACCAAGAGGAAAATGTGTTGAAGAAGCATGCCTATAAACACAGTAGTGGTGTTGAGGAATTTGCACGTCTCAACACCAAGAATAAAATATGTTGAGGAAGCATGCCTAGCAACACAGTATTGGTGTTGAGGAATTTGCACGTCTCGACACCAAGAGGAAGAATGTGTCGAGGAAGCATGCCTGGCAACGCAGTAATGGTGTTGAGAAATTTGCAAGTCTCAACACCAAGAGGAAAATGTGTTGAGGCAGCATTCCTAGCATACAGTGGTGGTGTTGAGGAATTTACACGTCTCAACACCAAGAGAAAGAATGTATTGAGGAAGCATGCCTAACAACGCATTAGTGGTGTTGAGGAATTTGCACGTCTCAACACCAAGAGGAAGAATGTGTTAAGGAAGCATGCTTAGCAACACAGTAGTGGTGTTGAGGAATTTTCACATCTCAACACCAAGAGGAATAATGTGTTGAGGTAGCATGCCTAGCAATGCAGTAGTGGTGTTGAGGAATTTGCACGTCTCAACATCAAGAGGAAGAATGTGTTGAATCAGCATGCCTAGCAACACAGTAGTGGTGTTGAAGAATTTGCACGTCTCAACACCAAGAGAAAAATGTGTTGAAGAAGCATACATATAAACACAGTAAAGGTGTTGAGGAATTTGCACGTCTCAACACCAAAAGGAAGAATGTGTTGAGAAAGCATGCCTAGCAACACAGTAGTGGTGTTGAGGAATTTGAACGTATCAACACCAAGAGGAAGAATGTGTCGAGGAAGCATGCCTAGAAACGCAGTAGTGGTGTTGAGGAATTTGAAAGTCTCAACACCAAGAGGAAAATTTGTTGAGGACGTATGCCTAGCAACACAGTAGTGGTGTTGAGGAATTTGCACGTCTCAACACCAAGAGGAATAATGTGTTGAGGAAGCATGCCTAGCAACACATTAGTGGTGTTGAGGAATTTGCACGTCTCAAAACCAAGAAGAAAATATGTTGAGGAAGCATGCCTAGAAACACAGTAGTGGTGTTGAGGAATTTTCACGTCTCAACACCAAGATGAAGAATGTGTTGAGGAAGCATGCCTAGCAACACAATAATGGTGTTGAGTAATTTGCACGTCTCAACACTAATAGGAAGAATGTGTTAGGTAAGCATGCCTAGCAACACAGTAGTGGTGTTGAGGAATTTGCACTTCTCAACACCAAGAGGAAGAATGTGTTGGGTAAGCATCACTAGCAACACAGTAGTTGTGTTGAGGAATTTGCACGTGTCAACACCAAGAGGAAGAATGTGTCGAGAAAGCATGCCTAGCAACACAGTAGTAGTGTCGAGGAAGAATTTCTAGCAACACAGTGGTGGTGTTGAGGAATTTGCACGTCTCAACACCAAGAGGAAGAATGTGTCGATGAAGCATTCCTACAACACAGTGGTGGTGTTGAGGAATTTGCACGTCTCAACACCAAAAGGAAGAATGTGTTGAGGAAGCATGCCTAGCAACACAGTAGTGGTGTTGAGGAATTTTCACGTCTCAACACCAAGAGGAAGAATGTGTTGAGGAAGCATGCCTAGAAACACAGTAGTGGTATTGAGGAATTTGCATGTCTCAACACCAAGAGGAAGAATGTGTTGAGGAAGCATGCCTAGCAACACAATAGTGGTGTTGAGGAATTTGCACGTCTCAACACCAAGAGGAAGAATGTGTTTAGGAAGCATGCCTAGCAACACAATAATGGTGTTGAGTAATTTCCACGTCTCAACACCAATAGGAAGAATGTGTTAGGTAAGCATGCCTAGCAACACAGTAGTGGTGTTGAGGAATTTGCACATCTCAACACCAAGAGGAAGAATGTGTTGGGTAAGAATCCCTAGCAACACGGTAGTGGTGTTGAGGAATTTGTACGTCTCAACACCAAGAGGAAGAATGTGTCGAGAAAGCATGCCTAGCAACACAATAGTGGTGTTGAGGAATCTGCACGTCTCAACACCAAGAGGAAAATGTGTTGAGGAAGAATGCCTAGCAACACAGTAGTGGTGTTGAGGAATTTTCACGTCTCAATACCAAGAGGAAGAATGTGTTGAGGAAGCATGCCTAGCAACTTAGTTGTAGTGTTGAGAAATTTTCACGTCTCAACACCAAGAGGAAGAATGTGTTGAGGAAGCATGCCTAGCAAAACAGTAGTGGTGTTGAGGAATTTACACGTCTCAAAACCAAGAGGAAAATTTGTTGAGGACGTATGCCTAACAACACAGTAGTGGTGTTGAGGAATTTGCACGTCTCAACACCAAGAGGAATAATGTGTTGAGGAAGCATGCCTAGCAACACAGTAGTGGTGTTGAGGAATTTGCACGTCTCAAAACAAAGAAGAAAATATGTTGAGGAAGCATGCCTAGAAACACAGTAGTGGTGTTGAGGAATTTTCACGTCTCAACATCAAGATGAAGAATGTGTTGAGGAAGCATGCCTAGCAACACAATAATGGTGTTGAGTAATTTGCACGTCTCAACACTAATAGGAAGAATGTGTTAGGTAAGCATGCCTAGCAACACAGTAGTGGTGTTGAGGAATTTGCACTTCTCAACACCAATAGGAAGAATGTGTTGGGTAAGCATCACTAGCAACACAGTAGTTTTGTTGAGGAATTTGCACGTGTCAACACCAAGAGGAAGAATGTGTCGAGAAAGCATGCCTAGCAACACAGTAGTAGTGTCGAGGAATAATTCCTAGCAACACAGTGGTGGTGTTGAGGAATTTGCACGTCTCAACACCAAGAGGAAGAATGTGTCGATGAAGCATTCCTAGCAACACAGTGGTGGTGTTGAGGAATTTGCACGTCTCAACACCAAAAGGAAGAATGTGTTGAGGAAGCATGCCTAGAAACACAGTAGTGGTGTTGAGGAATTTGCACGTCTCAACACCAAGAGGAAAATGTGTTGAGGAAGAATGCCTAGCAACACAGTAGT
>NW_020645483.1:289916-292547 GCF_003573695.1 Papaver somniferum
CAACACAGTAGTGGTGTTGAGGAATTTGCACGTCTCAAAACCAAGAAGAAAATATGTTGAGGAAGCATGCCTAGAAACACAGTAGTGGTGTTGAGGAATTTTCACGTCTCAACACCAAGATGAAGAATGTGTCGAGGAAGCATGCCTAGCAACACAATAATGGTGTTGAGTAATTTGCACGTCTCAACACTAATAGGAAGAATGTGTTAGGTAAGCATGCCTAGCAACACAGTAGTGGTGTTGAGGAATTTGCACTTCTCAACACCAAGAGGAAGAATGTGTTGGGTAAGCATCACTAGCAACACAGTAGTTGTGTTGAGGAATTTGCACGTGTCAACACCAAGAGGAAGAATGTGTCGAGAAAGCATGCCTAGCAACACAGTAGTAGTGTTTAGGAAGAATTCCTAGCAACACAGTGGTGGAGTTGAGGAATTTGCACGTCTCATCACCAAGAGTAAGAATCCGTAAAGGAAGCATGCCTAGCAACACAGTAGTGGTGTTGAGGACTTTGCACGTCTCAACAGCAATAGGAAGAATGTTTTGAGGAAGCATGCCTAGAAACACAGTAGTGGTGTTGAGGAATTTGCACGTATCAACACCAAGAGGAAAATGTGTTGAGGAAGAATGCCTAGCAACACAGTAGTGGTGTTGTGGAATTTTCACGTCTCAATACCAAGAGGAAGAATGTGTTGAGGAAGCATGCCCAGCAACTTAGTTGTAGTGTTGAGAAATTTTCACGTCTCAACACCAAGAGGAAGAATGTGTTGAGGAAGCATGCCTAGCAAAACAGTAGTGGTGTTGAGGAATTTACACGTCTCAAAACCAAGAGGAAAATTTGTTGAGGACGTATGCCTAGCAACACAGTAGTGGTGTTGAGGAATTTGCACGTCTCAACACCAAGAGGAATAATGTGTTGAGGAAGCATGCCTAGCAACACAGTAGTGGTGTTGAGGAATTTGCACGTCTCAAAACCAAGAAGAAAATATGTTGAGGAAGCATGCCTAGAAACACAGTAGTGGTGTTGAGGAATTTTCACGTCTCAACACCAAGATGAAGAATGTGTTGAGGAAGCATGCCTAGCAACACAATAATGGTGTTGAGTAATTTGCACGTCTCAACACTAATAGGAAGAATGTGTTAGGTAAGCATGCCTAGCAACACAGTAGTGGTGTTGAGGAATTTGCACTTCTCAACACCAAGATGAAGAATGTGTTGGGTAAGCATCACTAGCAACACAGTAGTTGTGTTGAGGAATTTGCACGTGTCAACACCAAGAGGAAGAATGTGTCGAGAAAGCATGCCTAGCAACACAGTAGTAGTGTCGAGGAAGAATTCCTAGCAACACAGTGGTGGTGTTGAGGAATTTACACGTCTCAACACCAAGAGGAAGAATGTGTCGATGAAGCATTCCTAGCAACACAGTGGTGGTGTTGAGGAATTTGCACGTCTCAACACCAAAAGGAAGAATGTGTTGAGGAAGCATGCCTAGCAACACAGTAGTGGTGTTGAGGAATTTGCACTTCTCAACACCAATAGGAAGAATGTGTTGGGTAAGCATCACTAGCAACACAGTAGTTTTGTTGAGGAATTTGCACGTGTCAACACCAAGAGGAAGAATGTGTCGAGAAAGCATGCCTAGCAACACAGTAGTAGTGTCGAGGAATAATTCCTAGCAACACAGTGGTGGTGTTGAGGAATTTGCACGTCTCAACACCAAGAGGAAGAATGTGTCGATGAAGCATTCCTAGCAACACAGTGGTGGTGTTGAGGAATTTGCACGTCTCAACACCAAAAGGAAGAATGTGTTGAGGAAGCATGCCTAGAAACACAGTAGTGGTGTTGAGGAATTTGCACGTCTCAACACCAAGAGGAAAATGTGTTGAGGAAGAATGCCTAGCAACACAGTAGTAGTGTTGAGGAATTTTCACGTCTCAATACCAAGAGGAAGAATGTGTTGAGGAAGCATGCCTAGCAACTTAGTTGTAGTATTGAGAAATTTTCACGTCTCAACACCAAGAGGAAGAATGTGTTGAGGAAGCATGCCTAGCAAAACAATAGTGGTGTTGAGGAATTTACACGTCTCAAAACCAAGAGGAAAATTTGTTGAGGACGTATGCCTAACAACACAGTAGTGGTGTTGAGGAATTTGCACGTCTCAACACCAAGAGGAATAATGTGTTGAGGAAGCATGCCTAGCAACACAGTAGTGGTGTTGAGGAATTTGCACGTCTCAAAACCAAGAAGAAAATATGTTGAGGAAGCATGCCTAGAAACACAGTAGTGGTGTTGATTAATTTTCACGTCTCAACACCAAGATGAAGAATGTGTTGAGGAAGCATGCCTAGCAACACAGTAATGGTGTTGAGTAATTTGCACGTCTCAACACTAATAGGAAGAATGTGTTAGGTAAGCATGCCTAGCAACACAGTAGTGGTGTTGAGGAATTTGCACTTCTCAACACCAAGATGAAGAATGTGTTGGGTAAGCATCACTAGCAACACAGTAGTTGTGTTGAGGAATTTGCACGTGTCAACACCAAGAGGAAGAATGTGTCGAGAAAGCATGCCTAGCAACACAGTAGTAGTGTCGAGGAAGAATTCCTAGCAACACAGTGGTGGTGTTGAGGAATTT